>NC_053022.1:433330387-433350270 GCF_003073215.2 Triticum urartu | reverse complement strand
GTGTCGATGGTGGAACCTCTTACATCACTCCTGATGAGATCTCCGTAGTGTAGCTTTACGGTCGAGGTCATCGAGGGTGATTTCCTCCTTAACCACTTCCGTTATGGCTCTGTCGTGCAACCCATCAAACGTGAACCTCGAGGGTGGATCCTCTTACGTTCACCTTGATGACAACATCGAGTGGAATTCACCGGGGGTGATTCCTCGGGTTTTCCCCTTGGTGTTAGACACACAGTTACTATGGTTACTATGACTTTGCACTGAACCATGTGACCAAAGATGGGTTGACCCTGAGTGGTACCCGCGCGAGCTTAATTGCGAGTGATGTGGAGTCGGGTTGACCTGGAAGGTGCCCGCAAGATACTTACGAGGCATGGCCGGGCATTCTTAGCCCTTGCCGCAAGTACTCGAGACGGGGCGACGGGGTCACATCGATCGTGAGTCTCTGCTCATTACCGCGCGTTCCTAATCCACTACGATTTGGATATTTGATCCGAGGGGCCTCTGGCCTGATAGCACTAACCATCACGTGGGCATAGTATGGGCGTTCTGCGTCGTATACATCAGCCGAAGCTTAATAGACGTCAGTGACTGAGCGGCACGCGCCGGGTTGGACTGGTAAGCTTCTGCCTTTTTAGGGAGGTAGCTAGGTCTGCTCACCGGCCGCCCTCGCAACGTGCAGGAGTTCCCGGGGAGATGGCCCATGACCCCTGGGGGCATAGGTTTAGTCCGGCGTGCTGGCCTCTCTATTAATCCTAGGTCGGGTTGCGGCGTATTGTTTGGCCGAGGCCGGGCATGACCCAGGAAAGTGTGTCCGGCCGGAGTTAATCGAGCATGGTGGATAAGTTGGTGCATCCCTGCAGGGAAGAAAACATCTATCGATAGCCTGTCCTACGGTAACGGACACTTGGAGTTGTATCCCCATCGATACAACTAGAACTGGATACTTGTGATGGGAATTGGATGGTGATGATATTTGGATCGTGATGAGAAATGCATAGTATGGCTCTGGGATTGCTTTCTCGCAGGGAGTTGAGGAAGGATCTCTGGCCGAGGTTGATAACACTTCTACTACTTTACTTTATGCTACTCTACTCCCTCCTGTTGCTGCAAGATGGTGGTTTCCAGAAGATGCTAGTCTTTGATAGGCTAGGCTTTCCCCTTCCCTTCTGGCATTCTGCAGTTTAGTCCACAGATACAACCCATTCCTTTGATACAGATGCATACTTAGTTTAGATCTGATGTAAGTCTTGCGAGTACTTTGGATGAGTACTCACGGTTGCTTTGCTACTTCTTTTCCCCCCATACCCGTTTGTTGCGACCAGATGACGGATCCCAGGAGCCAGGCGACACCACTGATGACTACTGCTCCCCCGAGGGTGCCTACTACTATGTGATGGCCGCTGACGACTTGGCGTAGTTAGGAGGCTCCCAGGCAGGAGGCCTTGCCTTTTCGATCGATGTTGCTTTTGTGCTAGCCTTCTTAAGGCAAACTTGTCTAACTTATGTCTGTACTCAGATATTGTTGCTTCCGCTGACTCTTGTGTTTTCGAGCTTATGTATTCGAGCCCTCGAGGCCCCTTGCTTGTAATATAAAGCTTGTATTATTTTAATTTGTGTCTAGAGTTGTGTTGTGATATCTTCCCGTGAGTCCTTGATCTTGATCGTACACATTTGCGTGTATGACTAGTGTACGATTGAATCGAGTGCGTCACGAAAAGTATAGGTGGTGGTGAGGAAAATGGTAAAACCAAGGTTGAGCCTTGCTTGAGGAGTTTTATTCAAAGCGAACTGTCAAGGGGTTCCGATAACACCCAACCACGTAAGGAACGCAAAATCAAGGAACATAACACCGGTATGATGGAAACTGGGGCGACAAGAGTGTAACGAAACACCAGGCATAAGGCCGATCCTTCCACCCTTTACCAAGTATATAGATGCATTAATTAAATAAGAGATATTGTGATATCCCAACATATCCATGTTCCAACATGGAACAAACTTCAACTTCATCTTCAACTAGCAACGCTATAAGAGGGGCTGAGCAAAAGCAGTAACATAGCCAAACAACGATTTGCTAGGAAGGTGGGTTAGAGGCTTGACATGGCAATATGGGAGGCATGATATAACAAGTGGTAGGTAGCGCGACATAGCGATAGAACGAACAACTAGCAAGCAAAGATAGAAGTGATTTCGAGGGTATGATCATTTTGCCTGAGATCCCGCAAGGAAGAAGAACGAGTCCATGAAGAAGACAAACGGACGTAGTCGAACGGATCCTCACAACTCCGGAATGAAACCGAAGCTAATGAGATAAGCAACCTAGAAAGAAGCAAGCAACATAGTAAACCAACAAGCATAAACATGGCATGACGCACAATCAAGTATGATGCATGTCCGGTTTAAATATGCATGTCATGGCAAAGTGCACAAACAAAACTACAAGTTAAGTGAAGATCAATATGCAACGAGATGCATATTGACGAAACACCACATTCGATTATTTAGTTCACTCCCGGTTAGGCTACTCGACAATATTAAATGTTGTTAAACATGGCAAGAGGTGAGGCAAAAGTAAACTACACAATCTAAACAATTTAAATGGGGTCGGATGACATTTGCAAGTTTTAAGCAATTTTTATGAAAATGTTACAAGAGCATGTTATGAAGAATTTGTCATCGTGGTGGGAATGGAAGGGGTGCCACGGCAACATTCCGATTCCGGTAACTCGATTGAGATGCCGGTGCAAAAGAAAGTGTGATGGGAGCGTGTCATGCGATGAACGGTGGGGAGCTCCCGGTTACCGGGTTCCCACGGGTCGACGGCATGGCAAATGGGGACGTGCATGAAACAAACGGGCACGGTGCAAACACGGGGTTCATCTCATACAACACAAGCATTCGGTCCACGGGCGTCGTTCCGGCGGTTATAACTTTGAAGCGTGCGTTCAGGACGGTTCGGGTTCGATGAGGGAAGTAGTGGTTCACGGGTCTTCGCTTTATAGTCAGACTTGGCGAATCCAAAACAGTCTTCGGTGGTGGAACTTGGCGCCGTATTGGGAAGTAGTTGTACTCGCGGTCTTCGGTGACGGTAGTCGTACACGGTTCAAAGACGTTCGGGTCTTCCGTAGAGGTATTTGACGCATGTGTTACACGGGTCTTCGACGACGTTATTGGTACACGTTGTAGTCGTTGTAGTCGAACTTGATGGGTCCTGGGTGTCGTGGTACTTGGCGCAATCCGAGGCAATGGTAGTTGTACACCGAAACGAGTTGCACTTGGAGTATCCTCAGAGAGTGTACTTGTTCGGCCATCGGTCTTGACGTGATCCCGTGGGATGGTACTTGACAAAAATCCTCAGAGATGGTATTAGGCGTGGGGCTGCCTCGAAATGACAAAAGTCAGAGGACGACCCGCGGAGATGTCGTGCGGCAGCAGCAGGATGAAGGCTCAGAGGCCTACGGCTGGATGCGGTCAGGGCAGGAGGCAGCTCGAGGAAGTGACGCGGTGAAGACGGGCAGCTGGTCCATCGAGGAAGCAGCATGGTTGAGCCTTGGCATGCTAAACCTGCTGGCGGCCTAAGCGAACGACACAGAGGAGGGCTCGAAGCGAAGCAGGGGCGTCGACGTGGAGATTGACGACGGGGACTTGAAGCGTGGTTCCGGCAGTGCCGGGAACGGCGAAGACGAGTGGATCCGAGTCGGTCGGCGCCGGATCCGGGCAAACGGCGGCACGAACGGAGCTCAGGGGCGGAGGAGCTTGAGCGCGGGACGGAAGGCTGGTGGTGTTGGCGCTCCTGCGGCTGGACTCCGGTGACGAGGAGGGGGAAAGGGGAACGGGACGAGGGTGTGGCGATGCTCTCTCACCCTGTGAGTGGCGGCGCCAGGAGGAGAACGAAGGGAGAGAGCTGGGGATCGGGTGCGGGCGATCGAAGAGAGGGGCGCGCGCGTGCTGGGGAGCTCCTCTCCCTTGCGATGCGGTGCAGGTGCGTGAGGCGGTGGGAGGAGGAACGAGGAGGAGGGGATTGGATCGGGAGAGGTGGTTCGGGCGCCTAGGGTTAGAGCTGGTTGGGCCTTGGGCCTTAGCAGGAAAAAGAATGGGCCGACCTAGCAGGCCTAAGAGGCCGGTGGGTGGGTTTGGTTGAGCAAAAGGGCCGGACTGATGGGGCTGCTCTCCCTCTCTGTGCTCTTCTTATTTCCCTTCACAGAAAACAATTAAAGAGGAGAAAAAGAAAGAGGGGGGTTAGGGGAAGAAGTTGGACACGCGGATAAATTTCCCGGACTCACAAAAATGTTCTCGTTCCAAGAAAATAGAAATGGCCAAGATTGAAAGATGAAATTCAAATAATTTGAATAGGAAGTGAGGTTTGGGAAGGTCCAAAAATGTTCAGATTTTTGGTGGAGCTCCGGAATATGATGAAAGAATATATATGGCAAGGTTGGAGACCAAGAATTGAGATAGCAAAGGCATTGGGATATTTTGCAAGTGTGTTTATGGGTGATTCTAAATTATTGAAATATAATTTTTATAGCTCCCTAAAATATTGGGAGAATATCTTTTAAAGAGAAATCACCATAGTGAATATCCCTCGATTTAAATGAATCGAAGATCCATACAATTTAATTGGTTGAGTTTTAAGAAGAGGTGCAAGATGACATGATGCAATGCACATGAAAAAAATGAAAGCAACGAACCAAACAAATCACACGACGAATCTCGGAAATCATGGAAGGCATCTGAAGCTCCGGTCTTGGGGCATTACAACACTCCACCACTACAAGAGGACCTCGTCCCGAGATCTAGAATGGCACTAGAGGGAAAACGAAAGAGGAAGAGGAAAGGTAAAACTAAGTTGCTTCTTTGACAAATGAGTGAAACCACGAACCTTGAGATGTTAAACCATTTTGAAATAAAGAATACAATGGAGGTGAACGAGATTGCTAACACTCCGTTAGCAAAGAAGAACAAAGAACATGATGAGAACCAAGAGCTTAGGGGATAAGATAGATTTTGAAGCCACTCTGGTTAAAACAAGATAGAGAAGGAATAAGAATGATATAATTTGGACATCACTCCGACTGAAAATGGAAGGAATTAACATGAACTTGGGAAGATGGGATGATACTTGATGAAATCAACAACACACTGCCTCCGGAACTATTGAAAAATGGCACAAGGGGTAAGAAAGATTTCAGACATCACTTTGGTTGAGGAAGGAGGCAAAACATGATAATATGAGAGAGCTCGAATGAAAACACGACACTCTGGTTAAATGGATAAGCAAGGAAAATAACATGATCTCCAAAATGAGATGATGGGTCGAAGAAAACATCACAATGCCTTCGGGATGAATGAAAGAGTGGAATCAAGAGAACAGAGAAGAGAACAACATCTTCGACAACCAGCCACTCACGAGAAAAAGATTTGATTGAGAGCTAGAAAAGATAAAAAAACTTCTACCACCGAGATGATAAGAGAACTTCAATCATAGGTAAACATCACAAAGAGCAACATTCCCAATGGAAGGCTTTAGGGTAAATATATACCAAGATAACTCCAAGGAAGAAAGTGATGGGTTTAAATACCTCATTCCTGACAACTTGCGAATCATGAAACACGAAAGAAATTTTCAAGAATGACATAACACCACCTTAAGAGACAAGATAGAAAGAATTGTACTTTGGAATGCAAGATGAAGAATACTTGAGCTCCTCTTAAAAGAATCTCGATGAACACTTTGAGAAGGAATTAAATCCTTGTTGAACCATCATGCAGAGCCTCCTTGAAGAACTTCGGTAACAAAATGATGATAAAAAGAAAGAGAAGTTGAAAGAACAAGGTGAGCCTTGTAATGATTTAGATGGAGCTTCGTGACGAGATCACAGAGAAAAGTTGCAACTCCGGAAAAGAAAGATGGACAACTTGAAACCAAGAATGTGATATGATGAACAAACTCTAGAAAGAAAAGATTAATCACCTCGAGGAAATAAAAAAAGATTTACTGTATGCTTATCATTTATCAATAAATTGATGACACACAATGGATTTGGCATACTACTCATTCTCATTGGCAAGGATTGAGGAAAGATATAGCGTAAACTTGAGAAGGTCTTCGACGAAGCACCGGTAGGATTGGAAAGAACGAATGAATCTATATGATAACGTAGGAAGAAGAATCTTGAACAAAGCACCGTAAGAATTGAAAATGGAAGTAGTAGAGGCACCATTCACCGGGAAGAATTGGAAAAATTGAATGAAGATACTTGAGAGAATTTGATACAAGAGAACGAAGAGATCCCGAGCTGATTAGAGAATACTTGAACGATGCCCCAAAAGAATTTGATAGCGAGAGCTGGAAGCGGGAATGAATAATTCTGAGATGATGGGCTCCGGAGAATCAAACTGAAAGGACTCCTGAATTGCTCCGGATGGGTGAAAAGAATTCTCACAATCAAAAATAATTATGAGAGCGTGGCAACAAGCTTGAACTATGAATCTTTGGAAGAACGGGTAAGGATTTAAGAGGAACTCTTCTTAGGTCTTCAAAATCTATGAATGACAACGAGAAACACCACCATGAATTTTTGAGACACTCCGGAATGAAGAATAGAAAGGTTGAACCAACGATGAAAGAATTTGGAATATCTTCAAGAAAGACATATGACTGATGACAATCCATTCTTACGTCAAACTTGGAAAAGAATTTAAGAGTAACTCCGGAAAAAATAAGAAGAGTCAGGTAAGATCCTGGGAAAGGACCTGTGAGTTAGGGCCCACTCAAAAGAAACACCGTTGAAATGATTTCAAAGAGAGTGTGCCGGTTGAATTAAATGGCTTGAATGAGATAACATCCTCAAAAGAACTTAAGCGAATTGAAAATGGAAACTTGAATCTTCTGAGATATCTTCAGCACTCCGGAAATGAATAGAGAGAGGTGAGCGATTAAGAGGTGCACCGGCATGGGAAAGCATATGAAACGAGGACATGATATGATCTACAAAGCTTGAATTGAATCCACCGGAGAAGAAAAAGAACGAAGAATGATTAACTTGTAGATCAGCTTCATGAGAACCACCAAGTAAGAACATTGAAGGAAACGAATGAAGAGACTTCGCATGAATAAAATGGATACTTGATTAAGAATTCTGAGTCCTTGAAGAAAAGGGTGGGAGGGCGGGAAAAACAAAGGCAACTTGGAGCATATGGAATGGAACAAACACCATTGAGAAAAACTTAGAATTGATCTTGCGGATGTTGAAAATGATCGGATCCACTTGAAGAGAAGCACACTAGTAGAAAAGAATTAACATGACCATCTCGATGATTAAGAAGGATTAGTATTCACATAGAAGTGTGAGAACACCATTTAGGGAAGGAATGGAATCAACACCTGACATTGAAGCAACTCGAATACCATCACTCAAAACAAAACAAAGGATTGGCTTGCAGAATAAGCTGGAACAAACATATGATAGACCCCATATTGTATCATGTGTCTATTGGAAAGATATCCTATGTGATACTTGAATTCCCACTTATAAACTCCCGAAACTTTCTGGTTATGCAATCAGGTGTTGGGGATACAGGGGAAGCATAATATCTCACCCAAACCAACAATCCTACATCCAGCTGTATCCATCCTTCAACACATAACCAAGAAACCTTCGGAAATCGTGTACCTCAAACTACGAAAAGCATCCGTTATACGAGTTATGGCAATACTCCCGAACTCTCGCCCCAGTACTGGGTGGCATCGAGGTTATCTCACCAAAAACTGCATAAAAGAGATTTTCGATGTCGGCGAACTCAGGTATTCCAGAACTGCAACGATAAAATTGTGACGACAACACCTTGGAGCTCAACTCCCCGGGACACTGCCACAACCCCTAAATGTCAGGAGGCACCAAGAACAATGTTCTCGCCACAAGACTATTCGCACGATTCCAAGATACACGCGTGATACTAAAAAAATCGTGAAATTTGAGGAGAGAAAAGTCAAAACTTCTACGTCAGGAGGCCTCACCAGAGCGACAAAGGGATTGAGGAGTAAAAAGAATCCTACTATCACAGCCCTAGCTTTGGCCTCTGCTTGTCATTGTATACGCATCCATGCATCATATTAAATTCAAGGAAATTGAATTGAGGGAATTCTCAAGCCTTAGAAACTTTTAAAAATGATGAACATTAAATCCTTTTCAAATGAGCCCAAGAAAATGTTCCTGTTAATCTCTGGGAATATTGGCAAGAGGTAAATTAAAACCAATATTTTTGGTATATCAGAAATATTTGTTTTGGTCATTTGAATTAATCCAATATGTATTTCATTTGGGGCTATAAAATGATATCTATAGTTTTATAGTCTCAAACAATTTGAAACATGGTGTGAACCTCTGGAATAATTCAGTGAGTGCCCACAAGAAGTTTCAGATTTTATAAAATGGTTTGGTATTTAAAACAAAACAAAACAAAACAAAACAGATTGAAATAAATAGAAAATAGTAAAAACAGAAGGAAATAAGACAGAGAAGAGAGAAAGAGACCCACCTGGCCTTACCTGGCCCAGCAGCCGGGCTCCTGTTCAGGCCCAGCCCGCCAGGGGTAGCCTTGTCTTCCTCCTATCGCCAGTAGGCAGAGGGGAAGCAGTGCACGATGCCCGCGCGCGCCGGCACGCAGCTGCCTGCCTGGCTCCCCCTCGACGCACCTAGACGATGCCACAGAGACGCCCCGAGATCCCTCTCTCCTCTCCCTCACTCGCTGCTCTCTCTCCCCTCCCCTGTCTTGCTCTCTTCCCCACCACCGAGCGTGCCCGTCGCCGCCGCTCACTGTTGTCGCGCCCTAAGCCACCGCCTCGCCTCCCCGACGTATCCCTCGTCGCCGCCACGTTGTCCTGAAGCTTCGCGCCTATTCACGCAAGCCAAGGAGCCCCGCAACATCGGCGACGTTGTCGTGTTCATCGTCAGGCGCCGGAGATCGTCGTCGCCGATTCGTCGCCCTGAGCGCATCCCTGAGCTCTCTGGTGACTCCTTCGGATCGGCTGTGAGCCACTACGTCGATCCCCCCTCTCCCCTAGCTCGTTTCCTTCCTTTAACACCGATGCCCGTTGAGGGAGTCCTGGATTAGGGGGTGTTCGGATAGCCGGACTATACCTTCAGCCGGACTCCTGGACTATGAAGATACAGGATTGAAGACTTCGTCCCGTGTCCGGATGGGACTTTCCTTGGCGTGGAAGGCAAGCTTGGCGATGCGGATATTCAAGATCTCCTACCATTGTAACCGACTCTGTGTAACCCTAACCCTATCCGATGTCTATATAAACCGGAGGGTTCTAGTCCGTAGGACAACTTCATCATACAACAATCATACCATAGGCTAGCTTCTAGGGTTTAGCCTCCTTGATCTCGTGGTAGATCTACTCTTGTACTACCCATATCATCAATATTAATCAAGCAGGAGTAGGGTTTTACCTCCATCGAGAGGGCCCGAACCTGGGTAAAAACATCGTGTCCCTTGTCTCCATGTTACCATCCGCCTAGACGCACAGTCACTGGACCCCCTACCTGAGATCCGCCGGTTTTGACACCGACATTGGTGCTTTCATTGAGAGTTCCTCTGTGTCGTTGCAATCAGGAAGGATGCCTCTTCCCGTCTTTAAAGATGGCACCATTGCTAAGGGAGCTTTGGCTGTCGGCCAAAATCTCCGGCTCAGCGGTTTTCTTATGACCGCCTGTTCGGCTGTTGCGCCGATGATGACCTCTCGGGTCATCAAAAGCAATCTTCATGTCAGCTCGGAACTCGCCGAGCAGTTAGATCCAATGGGAGCTCTCTTCCATAAACGAGCTCTTGGATCGCATCGCCGCCCTGGGGATCACTACGGATTACGACCAGATTGGGCTTAAACCCGATCTAAGAGAAATTAACTCTCCCCAGGCCACCCACCACGTCGCCGTGGTAGAGGCGCAGTGCGGCGACCCTTCATCTATTTTAAGGACTAGCTACGTCCGAATTCCTGACCTCTCCAAGCCGGATACCCGCGGAGGGGAGGATGTAACTCAAGACCTGAGCTTAAAATCAGGCAACGGGCTAGACTCATTGGACAACATCCAAGAATCCAGACCTCAGAGTTCGGAAGCTCTTCGGCCTCTGAATCTTAGATTGGGCGAGGTTTCAGAATCAACGCCACCCGCCCACCCGAACATAAGCGATCTTTCCCAAATCAGGCAAAAGCTCGAGGAAACAGTACATCATTACTGGGCCAGATTCCTCCTGGTTATCAACAGGATAAAGGATTGCCGTACTGCCGTCTAACGGACCCCAATAAAACAGCATCCATCGGGGCACGATTAAACCCTGATATGGACGCCGCACTGCGAGAATTTCTACGTGAAAATTGGGACATCTTCGCCTGGCACCCTTCAGACATGCCAGGAATCCCACGCAGGCTGGCCGAACACAGCTTAAATATCCTAAAAGGATTCAAACCTATCAAACAAGCCCTTCGGCGTTTTTCCGAACCCAAGAGACAGGCTATGGGAGAGGAGCTAGCCAAGCTATTAGAGGCCGGATTCATTAGAGACATAAAACATCCGGACTGGCTAGCAAACTTGGTGATGGTACCAAAGAAGGACAAATCCTGGCGCCTGTGTGTCGATTTTAAAGACCTTAACAAGGCTTGCCCAAAGGATCCCTTCCCCTCCCCCGTATCGATCAAATTATCGATGCCACCGCAGGACACGATTCGTTGTGTTTCCTCGATGCATACTCCGTTACCATCAAATTAAGATGGCAGAATCAGACCAAGCCGCAACAGCATTCATCACACCATACGGCCCATTCTGCTTCAACACAATGCCCTTCGGGCCGAAAAACGCCGGCGCAACATATCAGCGCATGATTCAGACATGTCTGGCAAACCAGATCAGCAAGACAGTGGAGGCGTATGTGGATGATGTGGTCGTCAAAACAAGACATGTCGAATCTCTAGTAGACGACTTGAGGCTAACATTCGACAACCTCCGAAAATACGACATCAAGCTCAACCCAGAAAAATGCGTCTTCGGCGTTCCAGCCGGAAAGCTTTTGGGCTTCATTGTATCCGCTAGAGGAATTGAAGCAAATCCGGCCAAGATCCGAGCTTTGTTGCAACTGGATATCCCAAAGGACCTCAAACAAATACAAAAATTAACCGGATGCGTGGCGCTCTAAGCCGCTTTATCTCTCGCTTGGGAGAAAAGGCACTGCCCCTTTATCGCCTCCTTCGGCGCACCGAACACTTCGGGTGGACGGATGCTGCCACGGCTGGACTTGATGAAATAAAAGCCATATTGGCAACAAACCCAGTCCTGGCCGCGCCAAACACCGGCGAACCAATGCTATTGTACATTGCAGCAACCCATCAAGTTGTCAGCGCAGTACTCGTCGTCGAGCGGGAAACGGACGGACACAAACTCCCCCTTCAAAGGCCGATCTACTACGTGTCCACTGTCCTCACTCCATGCAAATCACGGTACCCGCATTATCAAAAGATTGCATACGCGGTATTCATGGCATCCCGAAAGCTACGCCATTACTTTCAAGAGTGTTCCATAACATGTCACACCCTGATTTTCATGGCACAACACTTAAGATGATAATCATTGATGAAGTGTGGTTTGGCAAAAACTTTTGCATTATTTGACTTTTTATTTGATTGGTTTTCTCTCTGTGTTTTTCAAGTGCTCTTAAAAGTCAAACATAGCTTCACCTTCCTATACTTCATCTCCTTGCTCCAAACTTCTGCCCAATGATCATGCCATGTGTATAGTGCAATATAGTATTTTCTTACAAAATAATTTGGCCAAAAGTATTTTCTAAATTAGTTTTCCAAAACCCTGAATTGAGATTTGCACTTCAAGTACTTGATTTGAGGTATGAAAAATCTTTCAAAAGGTATATTTGAAACCTATTAGATATAGGATACCCAGGAACCACAAAAATATAATTTTAAAAGTTATTTTACTATTTTATTTAAAAGCTTTTTCTTAAGGCCAGAAATGGTCTTTAATAGGGAAAAATTATTTTATTATTTTAAAAATATTTGTCAAAAATCAGGGAAACTCAGTGGGCATATATTTCCCATATATAAGAGTTTCAACACATGGTCATGTTCAAAATATTGGTCAAATCCCTCAAAAACCCTTCCTGGATATTTCAATCTTTTGAAATATTTACAAAGGAAATATTCTCCAAAATTTCCAAGAAAATTCTAGCATGTCACATATGACATGTTTGATGATTTTGGCAAGTATCATGTCATGGAGAATAGTATAACCCCATGAAATCCCCTCAAAACCATTTCTGTCCATTTTGAAGTTTGAGCAACCTTACATTTCCAAACATGTCCAAATGTTCTCAAACCTTGTGAACATACTCAAATGGTCTAATAATTCATCTAGACCAAATGGCACAAGTTGGAGAAAATGTTATATTGATCAAAGTGCCTCAAAACCCTCTCTGACCAGAATCAAATTTGAACAAGTTTGTACTACCAACTTTCTCTCCTTGATCTCAACTTTTGTGGACATGTTCAGAGCCTCAAATGATGACACTAAACTAAGTGGTGCATCAAGGAGAATAGATTTGCATGACTAAATCTTGAAAAGTCCATTTCTGCTAATTTCTAGGGTTTACAAAAGCTGCATTGGCAACTTTGCCCAAATGAACTCAATATTGGTGGAACCCCTTATTATCTCATGCCATTTGACCCTGTCAAGCCTCATGACAATAGGAGTTCATCTTCTTGCCCAAACCAGCAACAAACACCTTCTGCCATATTACTAAAACCCTTGTTTTGACCACTTCCACTCTTCTCCATGGCCTCAACTCTTTACCACGGCCCCTCCTAGTCCCCTTGCACCTCCAGTAGCAATGGCAAACCCATAGCTCAATTATTGGAGGGGAAAAACCCCACTTTCTCTCTCTGGACAGCCCATTTCCCTCTCTCCCTCAACCTCTCTCCTCTCCTACTGGCTGTCCAGGGCATCCAAGGCCCTCTCCCCTTTGTTTACTCCTCCCTAAACAATCTAGGCACAAGTGGCCGCGCCCTACAAGCCAAAGGCATGCCCTGGCATGCAATTGGCGTGCTCCAGAGCGCGCTACAATGCACACCCGCACTATAGCCGCCCCCTGCCAAGCACCTCCGGCCACCTTGGGCCTCCCCAGCGCGCCCGACGATGCTCCTCGACATCCGCATCGTGCTACATTGTCGGCCCCCTCCTCTCTCTCCCTCTCCGGCTCTCCTCGCATGCGGACAGAGCGCCGCCCGAGCGCGCCAGTCATTGTCCGCAATGGGGACCCGCTCTGCCGCGTTCCCCGCTCCCTCTCTTCTCCCCCTGGGAGTAGTCGACCCCCACAAGCACCCCAGACACACTCAAACAGGCCCCCGTGACCCGTGGCGACGGCAACGAGCTCGCCGGCGCACAAGTCCACGGTGGACCATCGCGCAGCTATATAAGCCCGCCCCGGGCCGTTCCAGTGGCATCCGCCTCCTCCTCACACCCCCAAGAACGCGCACGCACCACCCAATCAACCCCGGAGAGCTTCTATGCTCGAGATCGACCGGAGCTCGGCCGCCTCGGTCGACCGTTGATCTCGCGGTACAGCCCCTCTCCGCCCCCGCTCTTGCTCGATCTAGAACCACCAGACCTCGCTGACCCATTCCCCTCTTTCTCCCGCTCCTATTGCAGCTCGGAACGAGCTAACCAAGCACCTCCCGAAGCTCCTCCGCCGTGCCTCCTCGTCGCCGGTGAACCAGGCCACCCCGGCGACCAACTCCGGCACCACCCGAATGGCGACACGACGAGGAGTCCAGCGGTGCCATCAGCTCCCCCCGCCGTGCCCAGAAACGTCGCCGGTGAGCTCGCCGCCCTCTCTGACCCTAGGTTGATGACGACGGCCATGGGGCCCGTCAGTCAGCCTCACATACTGATGGGTGGGCCCCACCCATCAGGTTTAAAACGCACGCGCGCGCGTACCGGTTCGCTGCGTCGGCTGAAAGCGTATTTTGCCTTTACGTCATCGATGTGGCAGCCTCCCGCGGGCTGAATCCCCTCTGGGCCTGCTGCACTGTGGCCCTTCTGGCCCAGTTGCACAGTGCTGCTTCTCCTTTTTCTTTTTCTGGAAACTTGCAAAAATTCCACAGGATTAAATATTAATCCAAATGCAATAATTCCAACTCCCATATTTTTCTAAAAATCCCACCTATTTAATGGTGTAACTTTCATAAATATCCATCAAACTTTTCTGCACTGTTCAAATTTAAATTCAAATTTGAGCATTTATATTCCCCTCTGAAAATCCATTTCTCCTATTATACAACTCCAAATCGATAACTAATAATTTTCCCCTTCTTAGAGTTCCCCCTAGTATTTATCAAAAATAAGTTGACATTTTTTGAGCACTTTGGTTTTTCTGTTTTACTATTGCCTTATTTTCTCGTTATTTTCTTGCGACGATTATATCCCGTATTAGACGAAGTTGCTGAAGAAGAAGAAGAAGAAGAAGGAGAGGGATTTGAATAACTTGAAGACTTTGAAGACCAAGGAAAGCAGCCCTTTGACCATGTCTAAGAAACCCCTTTTATGCATGTCATATGGCACTTTTATTGCTTGCATCGAGTCATGATAAAATGGTGACCACTTGGGGTGGTTTGCCTCTGTTGCTTTTCTCGTTGACACTTGCATGATGCATGACCCTACCTTTCTATGAGGATTATGCCGGTGGAAGTAGATAGGATGCTAAAGTAGTGCTACGCAAAAAGGGACGGGAATATGCATAGTGATGGAGACAAAGTATTTTCAAAAGACTTTTTGAAAACCCCGTCGGGTGCCACTTATGCCCGAGGGAGGCAATGATATGGGTAACCACTTGATGACGAAGTGGTGTACCGAGGCAAGTGTGTGTGTTGTTTTTGAAAACGGATTAGATTTAAGATTTGTCGACTGTCCCAACCTTACATGCGCAACCACTCTACCCTTATATGGAAAGGGCATTATTGATTACTTAGGCCGATACTAGCTTGGAGCCCGCATTAGTAGTGACGGGGGAGAGTTGGTGCTCTCTCTCGGGACGGGGTCGTGCTAGGTAGGGCGGCCATGACTGTTTTTACAGGGCACCGGATACACCGTTGTGTCCCCTCTCAGATGTTACGATCTCGAGTGAGTCTCGTATGATGTACATCATGAGGATACGGAACAACGAGTGGACTCCTTGTTAGTGTTGTCTAGGGAAAGATAGTGATCGGGTGCTTACCCCGGGTACTTGAGGTACCGCGGGTCGTGGATGACACGGAAGTTTCCCGGATCTTGTGGGTAAAGTGTGCAACCTCTGCAGAGTGTAAAACTATTCGAATAGCCGTGTCCACGGTCAAGGACAGTTGGGCGGTGCTGCTTAAACTACGTCCGCATGTTTACAAACCAGTGTGTGTGTTTTGGATAAGTGGGAAGAACTACTTGGGTCAAGTCAAAGAACTTGACATGATTGAGTTGGGTTGATGCCCACTCTATTTATGTTGATATCTGTAACCTATCCTCATGGTTAATTGAATTCTCCTGATGCATGTCTTACAAGTTGTTGAACATGTCATTGCACCCAAAACTAGCTTTCCGCAAAAATTTACCTATATCATGCATTGTTGTACCTTGAACCAAAACATGGGTTGCTTGCGAGTACATTCAAAGTACTCATTGGCTTGCCACTGGTTATTTAATTGGCCAGGCATGGAAGAACCGGAGTTCGAAGAAGAGTTCTTTGGAGACGAACATGCGAACTAGGACGTTTCCCAGTCAGAATGCCTGTAGGGTTAAGGCAGATGGCATGGGTTCTACTTATCGACGGAGATTTCCGCTGCTTGTGTTTCATTTGATGTTCAGCCCTTAAGGCTTTATCAATGTAATACTTGACCATAATGGTCATAATTTGTGTAAGACGGTATGTATGGATGTAAGATTCTTGTTATTCAGCTTCTGTGTGTTCAGTGAGCATTGATCTCTGGGATCACTGTACACGTGCATTTGGTGATCTCGACTTATGAGTCGGGGTCCCCACAGAGCTGGTATCAGAGCCATCCTGACTGTAGGAAGCCTTAGTTAGCATGGACGTTAGTTAGCTTGAGACCATCTAAACTTCTCTTCTTTTCTAAGCTTACCAAACCCAAGGGATATTTTCCATATTGACCTCCCCTATTCAACTTTTGTAGATGGTTGTCGCTCCCTTGAGACTCCTTATGACAGGATTTCCATTACTTCTAAAAGACTGCCTCCAACAATGCCACTATCCCTTGCTGCCCATATACACTCTGCATGAACTGGAAAATGATGTGCTCGAGAAGGAATTCTACGCCAAAGTTTTTGTGCCTGCCAAGACCTCACCCCAGGGGTGGTTCTTCATTGGACCACCCATGCCAACAAAAGACCTGGCCATTCAGCAAGTGGCATATGAAGCGCTCCTCCGTCTTCGAGGCCTCCTTCCAGAAATGAAAGAAGAACACGCCACCCGCTACCTACCTGGAAAGAACGGATTTGGAGCCCCAGCTCAAGTGATGATTCCCCCAGAAGATGAGAGTCCAACCCTCAAGTACCAGATCCGCTTCATCAACGCAGGAGACTACCTTCTACGTCACCTTACCGAAGCATTCCTTAAGGCTCGCCAAGACCTCCCTTCACTTCTGCACCTCCACTGCATCGAGAAGAAGAAGGTGGTCGAGCAAGGACTGCAAATCAGTGCCTTACAAGCCCACCTTGCCAATCAAGAGCAACAAATCAAGGAACTTCGGAAAACCCACAACCAAACCCCATGCAGGAGGCATAGGAACGAATTTCCATATCCACCTCGTAGAAGATCATCGTCAGGCCATCGACGACATAAACCAAGACTGGATAACAACCTTTTTGCTTCTGTCACTTGTCACGGGTGTGGTGAACTTGGGCACATTAAAAGGATGTGTCCCAACAAGCAGCCGACTGTCGCATACCCTTTGGCACCACAAGGGGAACCCAGAAACTAAAGACTGAGCGCCCTTCTCTCCGAGCAAGCGCGACTACCGAGTCCGAGGACCCCTAGGGTAGGATAAGTCGTGTACCCCCATATGCGAAGTCGAGTCCGTGAGTTGGTTCGAATGGAACCACGTTTTGTGTTGCTTGTTTTTACTTGTTTGTGTTTTGATATAAGTCGCACATTTTCCCTAGGCAGCTTGTACGCGACTATATCACCTATCTTATCTTAATGAATGTGTGTGGCCTTAACGGCACTTGTCTACTTGAACTTGCACTATAGAACCCCCTTTAGGTATTCCCCTCCTCGATGCTACTTTTCCCTCTCATCTCTCTCCTCAACTAAAGACAAAGCAAGACAAGATGCACCTAGGGTTCTACTTCGGCGACCAACTAGCACTGAAGAACTTTTCTACAGCCTCCCTGACCAAGTGAAACCCCGTAGAGTATGTTTAACCCTCCATACTAGAAACCCATTCCTAGACCCTTCGAGACTTCACGAGATACCCCAGCTCGAATCCTTAACCATGAGCTTAGCCTACAGAATCACAAGAGAACCTGTTAAGCCTCCGTAACCTTGCATAGCACCGGGTTCATTATGGAACTAGTAGACATAGTGAACGAGTACGTTGGCATCCTAATATAGCACAAGAACTGATGATGCCATAGGGAAGACCAATTTGAGGATGTAGGAATAGAGGACAAATGACTTGATGGGTTTATATCAATGACTTTGAGGAATCATCTGAGACTATTTGGTGGATTATGAGGCTTTCATGTTGGTAGATGAACGTGGCTGGATTATGATTATAGAGTAGCATAGCTTTCATTACCCCTGGATAAATTGGATTTAGTGGGATGATTAAGATCGCAAGCTGAATTCTTGGAAGTATGAGGATTTGAATTAGCCAGGGGATATTGATAGGAGATAGTTGACATTACGATAATGACTTTAGGGAAGCATGTAAGAATTCTCATTGGACATACGATTTGGATTTAAATAGGTGATCCTATTGAGTATAGTGGTGAGTAAGTCTACATGGTTCGGAGTAAATTGGATTTAGACTGATGATCTTGATCATGATACCATGTTTCTCGATGGACAATAAACTAGGAGATTGGAATTGATTTAAGGATCTGTATAAGCTGGAGGTTGGAAGTTACTTGACCCCGATAATGGGAATTGGTGGACTGACTATAGTAAAGATAACCCTTTTCAGGTATTTGAGGATTATAGGACATTAGAAGATCATGTGGAACACCATAAACATTGGATTTGTAGAATTAAATGGATTAGGTAGTGATTGATGGAAGTAAATGGGTTGTTGGAGTTGATTCATAGGAAGGAAACAAGATCTTGGAGTGGCTTACAACGTGTTTCCTTAGGATAGAGGTGCTTTATCTTAGACCTTGGAAGAATAGGTGGAGCACTTGGATTGTCGTGTTTTATTCCAGCCTGGAAGCTTGTATGCTCTACCCATGGATTTTTAGGGGTAGACATACATATGAGTTTGGGGATTGTAGGCATATATGATTTTGTTAGACCTCCCCTTGGGAGTCATGAGGATAATAATAGCATGAGTGATGATTGGAGTTGACCTATAGGAGATGATGCTATCGCATATATGATGTGATTTGTTTAAAGGACTAGATAGAACAATTGGCATCTCAGGAACCGTTCTTAAGGATAAGGTGACAAACGTTCGCTCGCACACTAGATCCTTGAAACCCTTAAGCCCTACCAAGCTACAACATGGTCGGATCATAACTTTGGGTCTTGGCTCTAGATCGAAAACACCTTGGCCCACACTCAACCGTTACCACCACCAATGCCCCAGCCTACCTTATGTACCCCATGAACAGAAACTTCATGGAGTACTCGGTCACGTTGGTTGTCACTTTTACTTTGTGACCTACTCGTCTAACTGAAGATGGAAGAAGAATCGTTCAGCTGGTTAAGGAACATCTGAAGATCGCCATGCCAAGGAGGAAGAACTATACCAACCACTACCGTCAAGAAGTGAACTTCCTCGTCGAAGACCGTGCGTATCTGCAAACCACTTCTCTCTAAGGAACCAAGCATTTCCATGACAAGGAAACCCACACCAAGATTTAACAACCCCCTCTGAGATCACTACGAGACGAAGAGAAGATAGTTACCAGCTGGAGTTGCCACCTGAGTTACCTGATGTGCACACCGTTTTCCAGGCGACACACCCCCGAAAGTGTTTCCAACTTCCTAACTAGCCGATCCCTACCAGGGCATCAATCACCGAACCATTGACCCCTAGCCCAACCTGACCTAACGCGAGGGACCCCTTAGCAACCTGGATCAAGCAAGCACGTCATACACGAAGCCACACCATCAAGTACTTCAAGGTTCAATGGAGCACCACTCGGAAGCACAAGCGGTATGAGGACAAGAAGACTACCCCGGATCCAGTTTTCGTATTCCTTTCCACGCCTAGTTTGAGAATCTCGGGGACGAGATTCTTGTAAGGGGGGTAGGTCTGTCACACCCTGATTTTCATGGCACAACACTTAAGATGATAAATCATGATAAAGTGTGGTTTGACAAAAACTTTTGCATTATTTGACTTTTTATTTGAATTGGTTTTCTCTCTGTGTTTTTCAAGTGCTCTTAAAAGTCAACATAGCTTCACCTTCTATACTTCATCTCCTTGCTCCAAACTTCTGCCCAATGATCATGCCATGTGTATAGTGCAATATAGTATTTTCTTACAAAAATAATTTAGCCAAAAAGTATTTTCTAAAAGTAGTTTTCCAAAAACCCTTGAATTGAGATTTGCACTTCAAGTACTTGATTTCAGGTATGAAAAATCTTTCAAAAGGTATATT
>NC_053022.1:433268507-433329387 GCF_003073215.2 Triticum urartu | reverse complement strand
TATATATATATATATATATATATATATATATATATATCATGTTCTTTCCAACATGCTGAGCATGCCAAAGGATAAAATGAAAAAGAAAAGGTGAAGATCACCATGACTCTTGTATAAGGTAGAAGATAATAATAAAGGATAGGCCCTTCGCAGAGGGAAGCAGAGGTTGCCATGCGCTTTTATGGTTGGATGCACAAAATCTCAATGCGAAAGAACGTCACTTTATATTGCCCCTTGTGATATGAACCTTTATTATGCAGTCCGTCGCTTTCATTACTTCCACATCACAAGATCGTATAAAGCTTATTTCTCCCACACCAATCAATCATACATATTTAGAGCAATTTTTATTGCTTTGCACCGATGACAACTTACTTGAAGGATCTTACTCAATCCATAGGTAGATATGCTGGACTCTTATGGCAAAACTGGTTTAAGGGTATTTGGAAGCACACGTAGTATTTCTACTTAGTGCTGAGAATTTGGCTAGCATGAGGGGGAAAGGCAAGCTCAACAAGTTAGAGGATCCATGACAACATACTTTATCTCAGATATAAGAAAGACATAACTCATTACGTTGTCTTCCTTGTCCAACATCAACTCTTTAGCATGTCATATTTTAACGAGTGCTCCCAATCATAAAAGATGTCAATGATAATATATCTATACGTGAAAACCTCTCTTTCCTTATTACTTCCTATTAATTGCAACAATGACCAAAGCTATGTCTGCCAACTCCCAACAACTTTTAATCATCATACTCTTTCTATGTGAAGTCATTACTCTCAATAAGATCAATATGAACTCTTTGTTTCTTTTTATTCTTTTTCTCTTTCTTTCATTCACCCAAGATCATGGCAAAATAATCAAGCCCTTAACTCAACACTAATCTTTATTATATAGCTCACAGACTCGATTACAAAGAGAGATCATAAAGAAAAACTCAAAACTAGATCATGCCATAAACTTTATTCTACTATATCAAGATACTACTAATAGGATCGAACTAAGAAAAACGGCAAAGATAGGAGTTGTGATTGTGATACGATACCGGGGCACCTCCCCCAAGCTTGGCAGTTGCCAAGGGGAGTGCCCATACCCATGTGATTATTTCTCCTTCTTTATTGTTGGTGTAATATTCTTGGCGGTTATTCCCCTCAGGATGCGGTTCTCCTCCTTGAGCTTATTGACTTGCTGCTTGAGGTCCATTATTTCCTTACGAAGCTTTCCTGTGACAGCTAAAGCTCATTGCACCCAAGGGTGTTGCATAGTTGCGGGAGAACAAGTGACACTCATCTTCATATTTTCATAAGAAAGAAATCTAACATTGGAAGGGATAACCGAGTTTGGAATGGTTGAGCTCTGTAGTTCCCCCATCGTGAATCTAGCTCGGAAGCGAGAGGTGACTTCTTGATCCTCCATGGCATCTACTCTCATCATGTCAGCCTCCATCTCTTCCTCCGTTGCTGGCCCAAAGTGGTCAGCGTCGCTGTTTGCCCTTGGTTCTGGTGCCGGATTAGATACCCGGCTCTCCCCGATTGACTCTTGAGAAGACAACTTGTTCTAATCTGCAGCAGCAACAGCTCGAAAACAAAAACAGAGGAAATTTGCGTGATACGGGAGTCAAAACTTTCGGGAGAATATATAATGAATTTTTACCGCCAAAATACGTAACGTGCAAGAAAATGGAGTCCGGAAGGTAGACGAGGTGCTCACGAGGTAGGGGGGCGCGCCCAGAGGGGTAGGGCGCACCCACCACCCTCGTGGGGCCCTCGTGTCCTTCCCGGACTGCTACTTATTTTTCTATTTTTCTAAATATTCCAAAATAGAGAAATATTGCCTTAAAAATTGTTTTGGAGTCGGTTTACTTACCGTACCACATACCTATTCCTTTTCGGAGTCTGAAACGCTCCAGAAAGTGTCCTTTATGTATTCCTCCGGGGTTATGGTTTCAATAATATTGGTTTCAACATTTATGGGATTACCTGAGATATAATGTTTAATTATTTAACCGTTTACCACCTTCGGATTTGTGCCCTCGAAGTTGTTGATTTTTATGGCACCGGAACGATAGACCTCTTCGATAACATAGGGGCCTTCCCATTTAGAGAGAAGTTTTCCTGCAAAAAATCTTAAACGAGAGTTGTATAGCAATACATAATCACCTACATTAAACTCACGCTTTTGTATCCTTTTATCATGCCATCTTTTAACTTTTTCTTTAAACAACTTGGCATTTTCATAAGCTTGGGTTCTCCATTCATCAAGTGAGCTAATATCAAATAACCTCTTCTCACCGGCAAGTTTAAAATCATAGTTGAGCTCTTTAATAGCCCAATATGCCTTATGTTCTAGTTCGAGAGGTAAGTGACATGCTTTTCCATAAACCATTTTATACGGAGACATACCCATAGGATTTTTGTATGCAGTTCTATAAGCCCATAATGCATCATCAAGTTTCTTGGACCAATTCTTTCTAGACCTATTAACAGTCTTTTGCAAAATTAATTTGAGCTCTCTATTGCTGAACTCTACTTGACCACTAGATTGAGGGTGATAAGGAGATGCAATTCTATGATTAACATCATACTTAGCAAGCATTTTACGAAAAGCACCATGAATAAAGTGTGAACCACCATCAGTCATTAAATATCTAGGGACTCCAAACCTCGGAAAAATAACTTCTTTAAGCATTTTAATAGAAGTGTTGTGATCAGCACTACTAGTTGGAATAGCTTCTACCCACTTAGTAATGTAATCAACAACAACTAAAATATGTGTGTATCCATTAGAGGTAGGAAAAGGTCCCATATAGTCAAAGCCCCAAACATCAAATGGTTCAATAACAAGAGAATAATTCATTGGCATTTCTTGACGTCTACTAATATTACCAATTCTTTTACATTCATCACAAGACAAGACACACTTACGGGCATCCTTGAAGAGAGTAGGCCAAATAAAAACCAGATTGCAATATCTTATGTGCAGCTCTATCTCCGGCGTGGTGTCCTCCATAAGACTCGGAATGACACTTGCGTAGGATCCGTTCCTGTTCATGCTCAGGTACACAACGTCTAATAACACCATCTACTCCTTTATAAAGATGTGGGTCATCCCAAAAGTAATGTCTTAAGTCATAGAAAACCTTTTTCTTTTGCTGGTATGTGAATCTAGGTGGTATAAAATTAGCAACAATATAATTAGCATAATCAGCATACCATGGAGTACTACGAGAAGTACTTATAACATTTAATTGTTCATCAGGAAAGCTATCATTAATAGGTAGTGGGTCATCAAGAATATTTTCTAACCTAGACAAGTTGTCTGCAACGGGGTTCTCAGCTCCCTTTCTATCAACAATATGCAAATCAAATTCTTGTAGCAAGAGAACCCATCTAATAAGTCTAGGTTTAGCATCTTTCTTTTCCATAAGGTATTTAATAGCAGCATGATCAGTTTGAACAATTACTTTAGAATCAACAATATAAGGCCTGAACTTATCACAAGCAAATACAACTGCTAAAAGCTCTTTTTCAGTAGTAGCATAATTTCTTTGAGCATCGTCTAGAGTCTTACTAGCATAATGAATAACATTTAATTTCTTATCAACTCTTTGCCCTAGAACAGCACCTACAGCATAATCACTAGCATGACACATAATTTCAAAGGATAAATTCCAATCAGGTGGCTGAACAACAGGTGCAGAGACTAATGCTTTCTTAAGTATTTCAAATGCTTCTACACAATCATCATCAAAGACAAATGGTATATCTTTTTGCAATAAATTAGTCAGAGGCCTAGAAATTTTTGAGAAGTCCTTAATGAACCTCCTATAAAATCCAGCGTGACCAAGGAAACTTCTTATACCTTTGATGTCCTTGGGACATGGCATCTTTTCAATAGCATCAACCTTGGCTTTATCAACTTCAATACCTCTTTCAGAAACTTTGTGCCCCAAGACAATACCTTCATTAACCATAAAGTGGCACTTTCCCCAATTCAAGACAAGATTAGTTTCTTCACATCTCTGCAAAACTCGATCAAGATTGCTCAAGCAATCATCAAAATAGGAACCATAAACGGAAAAGTCGTCCATGAAAACCTCACAAATCTTTTCACAAAAGTCAGAGAATATAGCCATCATGCATCTTTGAAAGGTAGCAGGTGCATTACATAAACCAAAAGGCATACGTCTATAAGAAAAAGTACCAAAAGGGCATGTAAAAGTAGTCTTTGATTGATCTCTAGCCGACACAGGTATTTGAGAGAAACCGGAATAACCGTCTAGAAAGGAATAGTGTGTATGTTTGCATAATCTTTCTAGCATTTGATCAATAAAAGGTAAGGGGTAATGATCTTTCTTAGTAGCTTTATTTAATTTGTGGAAATCAATTACCATCCTATAAGTTGTGATAATTCTTTGTGGAATCAATTCATCTTTATCATTAGGAACAACAGTTATACCTCCCTTCTTAGGGACACAATGGACAGGACTTACCCACTCACTATCAGCAACGGGATAGATTATACCTGCCTCCGGAAGCTTTAGTATTTCTTTTCTTACCACTTCTTTCATTTTAGGATTCAGACGTCGTTGAGGATCATGAACTGGTTTGGCATCTGCTTCCAAATTTATTTTATGTTGACATAGAGTAGGACTAATGCCCTTAAGATCATCAAGAGTATATCCAATAGCAGCACGGTGCTTCTTTAGAGTTTTCAATAATCTTTCTTCTTCATGCTCTGAAAGGTTAGCACAAATAATAACAGGATATATCTTCTTTTCATCAAGATAAGCATATTTAAGATTATCAGGCAAAGGTTTAAGCTCAAACACGGGATCACCCTTGGGTGGAGGAGGATCCCCTAAAATTTCAACAGGCAAATTATGTTGCAGAATAGGTTCCTATTTAAAGAATACTTCGTCTATTTCCCTTCTTTCATTCATGAACATACCATTTTCATGGTCTAGCAAATAGTGTTCAAAAGGATCACTAGGAGGTACGACAATAGAAGCAAGACCAATAATTTCATACTTACTAGGTAATTCTTCCTCACGATGTTGTTTACTAAATTTAGAGAAATTAAACTCATGAACCATATCATCCAAGCCAATAGTAACAACATTCTTTGTGCAATCTATGGTAGCATTGACAGTATTTAAGAAGGGTCTACCAAATATAATGGGACAAAAGCTATCTTGTGGGGAACCAAGAACAAGAAAATCAGTAGGATATTTAGTTTTCCCACACAAGACTTCAACATCTCTAACAATTCCAATTGGTGAAATAGTATCTCTATTGGCAAGTTTAATTGTGACATCAATACCTTCTAACTCAACAGGTGCAATTTCATTCTTAATTTCTTCGTATAAGTCAATAGGTATTACACTCGCACTAGCACCCATATTGTCGGAGTAAATGACCACGAGTAGCCTAGCCGGCTCCCCCTGGCACTTCAGAAAAATTATAGGCCGCTCAAGCCTTCGAGCATCCAAGACATGGAGCCGCTTTCCCCCAGCCGGCTACCTCTCAAGACGGCTGCGCGAAGGCGGCCCAGCCCTGAAATCCTTGAGAAACAAGACCATGAGAAGGCCGACTTCCAGAAGCCGGCCATGAAAGGGCTGACTCCCAGGAGCCGGCCCCTCAGTAGGCGGCTAAGATCTTGCCCTCAGAGTCTGCACCCACATAACGGCGACGCAACGGGGAGTGGCTACAGTAAAACCTGCCACCCCCGAATCCCGGCGCACGCATGGCCACAGTGCACCATACGGGGCGGCCATCACCCGTCCGGTGCGGCACTGTTGCCACGATGATCATGACGTCACCCACGGCGAGCGGTCAGTACGACCCATGGGTGGCGGACCCCCTCGGTCAGGGAGATCCCAAAGGCGGCCAGGCTTCCCACAGTCGGCCAAGGGTATGGCCGGCTTCCAATAGCCGGCCAGCTCTCTCCCTCCAAGGAGGTGCTTCATTAAGGAGACAAGAGAAGGTAAGGCTACAGTGATGAGCCGCCTCGCAGCGGCACTGTAGCCATGCTTACCATGACAAAGCCATCGTCACCAGGGGCAAGGCAATAGTAACCAGCCCCCGACAGAACCCCCGAGCGGTGGGGCCGGCATGTCGACCAAAGGGTCGGCAGCCGGCAGGCCCACCAGTCGGCGGAGAAGCCGACGGGCGTAGACACAGACGGCTAGGGCCCACGCCCAGCCGGATTACCATTGTACCCCTGGGGGGTAGGCCTATATAAACCCCCCAGGGTTCCCATGCAGGCCGGGGGGATCGCTCTTTGGATAGTTTTTAGACACCACAAGGAGAAGAGGAGCGGGCTGGCCTTGCCCTCCTTCATCCTTTCACCGAACAGCTCAAGGAGCATTCTGTAGCTACCCATCGAGCTAGTGATCCTGCGGAGACCCCGCAGAGCAGCATTAGGGGTGTTATCTCCCCGGAGAGCCCTGAAGCTGGGTAAGATTTGCCGGTGTGCATGTCTTCGCCTTATCCCGTTTCCTGGCACCGACGATGTTTTATTGGCTCCCACAATGATAAGCCATCCATTGGCACATGTCGCACCAACCACCCGACATTTGGCGCCCACCGTGGGGCCAGGTGCACCGTCGTCCGGAGACCTGCTCTGGACGGGAACCCTCTTCCTTCCCAATGCGCGTAGCTAGCCCGGCTCGCCCGATGGCGCTTGCCGCGACGCGCTGCAAGACATCACCGACGCCTGTGCGGCGAGCTGCCTCGCCGATCTTCTTGTCGAGGCTCGCATCTCCGACGAGCCCGCATCTGAAGCGGGCACAGACTGCCCCGAGAGCCACCTTGTCAGCCTCCTTGACCAACTCCACGTCTCCGGCGAGCTTGCCGCGGACTTGGAGTCGGTTGGCTCCACCGACCCGATGCTTGTCGACTCCGACACGGCATCCCTTGACGCCTTCCCCACCAACGTGGTGGTCATCAACGACCCTCTTCCTCGAGCCGACAGTAGCGGCAGTGCCATCACCGAGGTACTGGTCATCAGCCATGGCGCCCCCTCAGGCGAAAATGCCCATGACGCTCTGCAGACGGCGCTGCACGACTTGTCCGTCCCCGTCCCAGCCGATGCGTACGCCAAGACATTGGATGCGCGCCGCCTCGCCCTCGTTGCGGAGGGCCAGAAGCTCGCCACCATGAGACGCCTCACCGAGGCTCACCAGGCGAGGTCGACCGTGCCGCCTTCGGCACGCCGCCTCCCGACGGGCCAAGCCGCGTCGGCATCGTCAAGAAACACGGCGCGGCTATCGCCGACATGCTGGGAGCAGACCGCCTAGTCTATGCCACGCCTCTCGAGAACTTGCGCGTCGCCCAGGCGGCCGCAGACGAGTTGAATGGGCTGGGGCCTGATGAGCTCCCCTACATGACTAGACGCATCCAGCAACTTATCGACGCGGCCACAGAGCGGCATGAAGCCGGCATCCGCACCGAGAGTCCCCCCCGCGCCGAGAGCACGGCACAACGTCCCGAACACCGACCGCGGGCAACACCCACGCGAGAAAAGAAAAGGAGCCGGCTGCCAGCCGCAGCTGGACTCGAATCTCCATCGAGCGCGACGCAGAGGGCCGCCCTCGAGCCGTGGAGTGGCGGGGCAACTCCCATCCTCCTCCGCCTCGTGGAGAGAGATACCCTACCCCGCCACCTGTCACGCATCCGCTCTCAGCGGCCGGCTGGGTCGTCGCGAAGGAGTCGACGAGAATGATGCCCGCCATCGGATCGACCGCCTTGCGCGATCACTGGCCCTGGAAGAAGAAGATGATGTCGGCCCGTCTTGCTTCGGCCCCCGCATCTGCGACGAGCCCTTCCCCAAAGGGTTCTCGCTCCCAAGAGACACGCCCAAGTACAACGGCTCCGTGAAGCCGGAAGATTGGTTGATCGACTACTCCACCGCGGTTAGCATCACAAATGGCAACAGGCGTGTTGCCGTAAAATATGTGCCCCTCATGATCCAAGGCAAGGCGAGCACCTGGCTCAACAGCCTCAAGCCTTACAGTGTCAACAGCTGGCTAGACTTCACTGAAGCCTTCATACGCAACTTCACCAGCACCTACATGCGGGCTCCCAAGCCCCGACAGCCCTCCCTGTGTGTCCAAGGGCCCAACGAATAGACTCGCGACTACCTCACGCATTGGGCCGAGCTCCACAATTCCTGCGAGGGAGTGCACGAGGTTCAAGCTATAGAGTACTTCACCACCGGGTGCCAAGAAGGCACCCTCCTTCAAGCACCGACTCCTCTACGACGAGCCAACTACGCTTGACGAGCTGCTGGTCATAGCTGATAAATACGCCACGGCCGATTCCTCAATGAAGACCGAACTCTGAGTGGACGCCTCCGGGAAGGTACTCGCTCCAAGTCCCAAGACGCCGGCTGGAGAATCCAGCTGACGCCCACACTAGAACGACCACAAGCGCAAGGCTCCCCTGCCGCCTTCCACCAGTCGGTAGGTGGCCACAGTCAAATACGAACAACTCGAAGGGCGGCCCGCACCCAGGAAGCAGAAGGGCGGCAGGCCGGCTTGGCAGCCGGCTTTCTCCTACGAGCAAGCACTTGATGCCCCCTGCAAGTTTCACAGCGGTGCAAAGCCTTCAAACCACACAACCAGAAAATGCCATTGGCTCACTCAGATCTCCAAGGGTGAGGGGATGGCGCCACCTCCGCCTGCTGGTCAGCCGCTTCCGGCTCCTCCGCAGTCGGCCGCTCGACCAGCGGTCGGGGCAGTTCAAGACGAGTACCCCGACGAGCATGCCGCCTACGTCGTCTTTACGAGCCAGCCAGAAGATCGGCGTAGTCGGCGCCGACAACACCAAGAAGTCAACGCAGTCGCCTCCAACAACCCAGAGTTCATGCACTGGTCAGAAAGGCCTATTAGCTGGAGCCGGACAGATCACCCAGAGGTGATGCCGTCTCCCGGCTCTTACGCATTGGTTCTGGATGCCACCCTCGCTACGGAAAGGCGAGCCGCCCATTTCTCCCGCGTGCTGATAGATGGTGGGAGCAGCATCAATATCCTATACCGTGACACCATGGAGAAGCTGAGCATCAAGACAAAGCAGCTCATGCCGAGTCGGACTGTGTTCCATGGCATCGTGCCCGGCTTGTCCTTCTCCCCAATCGGCAAGATCAAGATAGATGTCCTCTTCGGGGACAAGGATCATTTCCACCGAGAGGCGGTGTGGTTTGAAGTGGTGGATCTAGAGAGCCCTTACCACGCGTTGCTTGGCCGACCTGCCCTGGCCAAGTTCATGGTGGTACCCCATTATGCCTACCTCAAGATGAAGATACCAAGTTCCAAGGGCATCATCACCATAGCCGAAGACTACAAGAAATCCTTCGAGTGTGCGGCTGCCAGTAGCCGGCTGGCCGAGTCCCTTGTAATTGCTGAAGAGAAGAAGATACTAGACCGAGTCGTGGCCATGGCCGGCAAGCAGCCGGCCCTGTCCCCCGACCCCAAGGAATGTGGTGCCCAAGGTTCTTTTCAGCCGGCCAAAGAAACAAAGAGGGTACCTCTGGACCCAGATCACCCAGAAAGGTTTACCACTATCGGGGCAAACCTGGACAGCAAATAGGAAGGCAAGCACACCGATTTCCTCTATGAGAATCGGGACATTTTCGCATGGTCCCCCAAGGACATGTCGGGTGTGCCAAAGGAATTCGCCGAGCACAAGCTACATGTCCGAGAAGGTGCGAAACCAGTCAAACAGCCTCTCCGCCGAGTATCGGAGGAGAAGAGAAGGATTGTAGGAGAAGAGATAGCCCGGCTTCTGGCAACCGGCTTCATTATGGAAGTTTTCTTCCCAGAGTGGCTCGCCAACCCGGTCCTCATGCTGAAGAAAAATAACAAGTGGCGCATGTGTATAGACTACACTAGCCTCAACAAGGCTTGCCCCAAATATCCCTTCGCCTTGCCAGGATTGATCAAGTAATAGACTCCACAGCCGGATGCAAGCTGTTGAGCTTCTTGGATGCTTACTGAGGCTACCACCAGATAAAGTTAGATCCATCTGACCGCTTGAAAACCACCTTCATCACACCATTCGGAGCCTTCTGCTACCTGACTATGACATTCGGCTTGAGAAATTCCGGTGCCACTTTTCAGCGTTGCATGCAGAAATGCCTCCTCAAGCAGCTTGGCAGAAATGCCCACGTCTATGTAGATGATATTGTGGTGAAGACGGAGAAGCGCGGCACCTTGCTAGAAGACCTCAAAGAAACATTTGAAAACTTGCGCCGATTCCAAATCAAGCTCAACTCTGAGAAATGCGTGTTCGGAGTACCAGCCGGCCAGCTCCTAGGCTTCCTGGTCTCCGAATGCGGAATCGAGTGCAACCCAATGAAGATCAAGGCATAGAGAGAATGGAGATTCCCACCAAGCTGTGGGATGTCCAGAAGTTCACCGGATGCTTGGCTTCCCTGAACCACTTCATCAGCCGGCTCGGAGAGAAAGCCCTCCCCCTCTACCGACTCATGAAGAAGTCCACTCATTTCGAGTGGAATGACCAGGCGGACCAAGCCTTCCATGAGCTAAAGAAGATGCTGACCACACCGCCTGTCTTGGCGGCACCGACTGGAAAGGAGCCCATGCTCCTTTACGTTGCCGCGACTAGCCGGGTGGTCAGCACTACCATCGTAGTCCAGCGCCCAGAAGAAGGCCGGGCTCAGCCGGTTCAGAGGCCGGTGTATTATTTAAGCGAAGTCTTATCCACCTCGAAGCAGAACTACCCACACTACCAGAAGATGTGCTACGGTGTGTACTTCGCTGCCAAGAAGCTCAAGCCCTATTTTCAAGAGCACCCCATCACAGTCGTGTGTACTGCCCCGCTCGCCGAGATCATAGGCAGCTGGGATGCATCCGGCCGGGTGGCCAAATGGGCCATTGAGCTGGCCCCCTACGCAATCTTCTACCAGCCCCGCACCGCTATTAAGTCCCAGGCGCTGGCCGACTTCCTCGTTGATTGGGCCGAAACCCAATACCTGCCACCGGCTCCCGACTCCACTCACTGGCGGATGCAGTTTGATGGGTCCAAGATGCACACTGGCTTGGGAGCCAGCATCGTCCTCACCTCTCCCAAGGGCGACAAGCTCAAGTATACATTGCAAATTCATTTTGCCGCCTCCAACAATGTGGCCGAGTATGAGGCGCTCATACACGGGCTCTGGCTAGCCAAAGAGCTCGGCATCCGCCAGATCCTCTACTATGGCGACTCGGATTTGGTGGTCCAACAGTCATCCGGTGACTGGGACGCCAAAGACGCAAACATGGCGAGCTATCGTTTCCTCGTCCAGCAAATCAGTGGATATTTTGAAGGATGTGAGTTCCTTCATGTACCATGTGCCGACAACATGCAAGCAGATGCCCTAGCATGAGTAGGATCCACTCGGCAAGCCATACCAGCCGGCGTTTCTCTACACCACCTCCTCAAGCCGTCTATCAAGCCCTCTCCAGAATCTGATTCCATCTTCGTGCCGCCTGACCCCAACACAGTCGGATCCGACTTGGGAAACCAAGCAGGTGGCGCGGGGACTCCAAAAGGCGGCCTAGGGACTCCAACAGGCGGCCCGGGGACTGCCATAGTCGCACCCGGCCCAGGGAATTCGGAACTCGGCCCGGGGGCTACTGCAGCCGACCCGGGGACTACATCAACACAATAGGCGATGGCCGACTCCGACTCCAACTCTTCACCACCCAACCCACCCGCCCCTATCACAGTGGTAGTCCTGACAATAGAAGAAGTCACAGCTCCATCATGGGCCCAGCCCATCCTCAACTTCTTAGTAAACAGAGAGCTGCCAACCGACGAGATCTCGGCAATACAAGTTCAACGCCGAGCCAGAGCCTACACAATTGTCAGCCGAGAGCTTGTTAGGCGCAGCGTCACTGGAGTCTTCCAGCGCTGCGTCGAACCAGAGAAGGGCATAGCAATCCTCAGGGATATCCACCAAGGCGAATGCGGCCACCACGCAGCCTCAAGATCACTCGTCGCCAAGGCTTTTCGCCATGGATTTTTCTGGCCGACTGCTTTGGAAGACGCCAAGCAATTACTCAAACACTGCAAAGGGCGCCAAGTTTTCAACTCTAAGCAACACCTGCCGGCTTCCGCACTCAAGACCATCTGTTGGAAATATGCCCTAGAGGCAATAATAAATTGGTTATTATTATATTTCCTTGTTCATGATAATCGTTTATTATCCATGCTAGAATTGTATTGATAGGAAACTCAGATACATGTGTGGATACATAGACAACACCATGTCCCTAGTAAGCCTCTAGTTGACTAGCTCGTTGATCAATAGATGGTTACGGTTTCCTAACCATGGACATTGGATGTCGTTGATAACGAGATCACATCATTAGGAGAATGATGTGATGGACAAGACCCAATCCTAAGCCTAGGACAAGATCATGTAGTTCGTATGCTAAAGCTTTTCTAATGTCAAGTATCATTTCCTTAGACCATGAGATTGTGCAACTCCCGGATACCGTAGGAGTGCTTTGGGTGTGCCAAACGTCACAAAGTAACTGGGTGGCTATAAAGGTACACTACAGGTATCTCCGAAAGTGTCTGTTGGGTTGGCACGAATCGAGACTGGGATTTGTCACTCCATGTAAACGGAGAGGTATCTCTGGGCCCACTCGGTAGGACATCATCATAATGTGCACAATGTGATCAAGGAGTTGATCACGGGATGATGTGTTACGGAACGAGTAAAGAGACTTGCCGGTAACGAGATTGAACAAGGTATCGGGATACCGACGATCGAATCTCGGGCAAGTATCGTACCGCTAGACAAAGGGAATTGTATACGGGATTGATTAAGTCCTTGACATCGTGGTTCATCCGATGAGATCATCGTGGAGCATGTGGGAGCCAACATGGGTATCCAGATCCCTCTATTGGTTATTGACCGGAGAATGTCCCGGTCATGTCTGCATGGTTCCCGAACCCGTAGGGCCTACACACTTAAGGTTCGATGACGCTAGGGTTATAGGGAAAGTATGTACGCAGTTACCGAATGTTGTTCGGAGTCCCGGATGAGATCCCGGACGTCACGAGGAGTCCCGGAATGGTCCGGAGGTAAAGATTGATATATAGGAAGTATGGTTTTGGCCACCGGAATTGTTCCGGGCATCACCGGTAGTGGACCGGGACCACCGGAGGGGTCCGGGGGTCCACCAGTTGGGGCCACCAGCCCCAGAGGCCTACATGGGCCAATAGTGGGAAGAGACCAGCCCCTAGGTGGGCTGGGGCGCCTCCCACAAAGGCCCAAGGCGCCTCCAATAGGGGAAGGGGGCAAACCCTAGGGCAGATGGGCCCTAAGGCCCACCCTAGGTGCGCCTCCCCCTCTCCCCCTTGTGGCCGCCTCCCAGATGGGATCTAGGGGCTGCCGCCACCCCTAGGGAGGGAACCCTAGGTGGGGGCGCAGCCCCTCCCCTCCCCCTATATATACTTGAGGTATGAGGGCTGCCCAACACACGAATTCTCTCCCTTTTGGCGCAGCCCTACCCCTCTCCCTCCTTGTCTCTCGTAGTGCTTGGCGAAGCCCTGCTGGAGTCCCGCGCTCCTCCACCACCACCACGCCGTCGTGCTGCTGCTGGATGGAGTCTTCCCCAACCTCTCCTTCTCCCCTTGCTGGAACAAGGCGTAGGAGACGTCACCGGGCTGTACGTGTGTTGAACACGGAGGTGCCGTCCGTTCGGCACTTGATCATCGGTGATTTGAATCACGACGAGTACGACTCCATCAACCCCGTTCACTTGAACGCTTCCGCTTAGCGATCTACAAGGGTATGTAGATCCACTCTCCTTCCCCTCGTTGCTAGTCTCTCCATAGATAGATCTTGGTGATACGTAGGAAAATTTTGAATTTCTGCTACGTTCCCCAACAGTGGCATCATGAGCTAGGTCTATGCGTAGTTTCTATGCACGAGGAGAACACAAAGTAGTTGTGGGCATTGATTTTGTTCAATATGCTTGTCGTTACTAGTCTTATCTTGATTCGGCGGCATCGTGGGATGAAGCGGCCCGGACCGACCTTACACGTACTCTTACGTGAGACAGGTTCCACCGACTGACATGCACTAGTTGCATAAGGTGGCTAGCGGGTGTCTGTCTCTCCTACTTTAGTCGGATCAGATTCGATGAAAAGGGTCCTTATGAAGGGTAAATAGCAATTGGCATATCACGTTGGTTTTGCGTAGGTAAGAAACGTTCTTGCTAGAAACCCATAGCAGCCACGTAAAACATGCAAACAACAATTAGAGGACATCTAACTTGTTTTTGCAGGGTATGCTATGTGATGTGATATGGCCAAAGGATGTGATGAATAATATATGTGATGTATGAGATGATCATGTTCTTGTAATAGGAATCACGACTTGCATGTCGATGAGTATGACAACCGGCAGGAGCCATAGGAGTTGTCTTAATTTATTTATGACCTGCGTGTCAACATAAACGTCATGTAATTACTTTACTTTATTGCTAACCGTTAGCTGTAGTAGTAGAAGTAATAGATGACGTGACAACCTCATGGAGACACGATGATGGAGATCATGATGATGGAGATCATGGTGTCATGCCAGTGACGATGATGATCATGGAGCCCCAAGATGGAGATCAAAGGAGCTATATGATATTGGCCATATCATGTCACTATTATTTGATTGCATGTGATGTTTATCATGTTTATACATCTTGTTTGCTTAGAACGACGGTAGTAAATAAGATGATCCCTTATTAAAATTTCAAGAAAGTGTTCCCCCAAACTGTGCACCGTTGCGAAAGTTCGTCGTTTCAAAGCACCACGTGATGATCGGGTGTTTGATTCAGACATTCACATACAACGGGTGTAAGACAGATTTACACATGCAAACACTTAGGTTGACTTTACGAGCCTAGCATGTACAGACATGGCCTCGGAACACAGAAGACCAAAAGGTCGAGCATGAGTCGTATGGCAGATACGATCAACATGAAGATGTTCACCGATGTTGACTAGTCCGTCTCACGTGATGATCGGACACGGCCTAGTTGACTCGGATCATGTAATCACTGAGATGACTAGAGGGATGTCTATCTGAGTGGGAGTTCATAAGATGAACTTAATTATCCTGAACATAGTCAAAAGATCTTCGCAAATTATGTCATAGCTCGCGCTTCAGTTCTACTGTTTAGATATGTTCCTAGAGAAAATTTAGTTGAAAGTTGATAGTAGCAATTATGCGGACTAGGTCCGTAAACTGAGGATTGTCCTCATTGCTTCATAGAAGGCTTATGTCCTTAATGCACCGCTCAGTGTGCAGAACCTCGAACGTTGTCTATGGATGTTGCGAACATCTGACATACACATTTTGATAACTACGTGATAGTTCAGTTAAACGGTTTAGAATTGAGGCACCGAAGACGGTTTTGAAACGTCGCGAAACATATGAGATGTTTCAAGGGCTGAAATTGGGATTTCAGGCTCGTGCCCACGTTAAGAGGTATAAGACCTCCGACGTTTTTCTTAGCCTGCAAACTAAGGGAGAAAAGCTCAATTGTTGAGCTTGTGCTCAGATTGTCTGAGTACAACAATCGTTTGAATCAAGTGGGAGTTGATCTTCCAAATGAAATAGTGATGGTTCTCCAAAGTCATTACCACCAAGCTACTAGAGCTTCGTGATGAACTATGATATATCAGGGACATATATGATGATCCTTGAGATATTCGTGATGTTTGACACCGTGAAAGTAGAAATCAAGAAGGAGCATCAATTGATGATGGTTGGTGAAACCACTAGTTTCAAGAAGGGCAAGGGCAAGAAGGGATACTTCATGAAACGGCAATTCAGCTGCTGCTCTAGTGAAGAAACCCAAGGTTGAACCCAAACCCGAGACTAAGTGCTTCTGTAATAAAGGGAACAGCCACTAGAGCAGAATTACCCTAGATACTTGGTAGATAAGAAGGCTGGCAAGGTCGATAGAAGTATATTGGATATACATTATGTTAATGTGTACTTTACTAGTACTCCTAGTAGCACCAGGGTATTAGATACCGGTTCAGTTGCTAAGTGTTAGTAACTCGAAATAAAAGCTACGGAATAAACGGAGACTAGCTAAAGGTGAGATGACGATATGTGTTGGAAGTATTTCCAAGGTTGATCAAATATCGTACGCTCCCTCTACCATCGAGATTGGTATTAAAACCTAAATAATTGTTATTTGGTGTTTGCGTTGAGCATAGACATGACTGGATTATGTCTATCGCAATACGGTTATTCATTTAAGGAGAATAATGGTTACTCTGTTTATTTGAATAATACCTTCAATGGTCTTGCACCTAAAATGAATGGTTCATTGAATCTCGATCATAGTGATACACATGTTCATGCCAAAAGATATAAGATAGTAATGATAGTACCACCTACTTGTGGCACTGCCACGTAAGTCATATCGGTATAAAACGCATGAAGAAGCTCCATGTTGATGGATCTTTGGGCTCACTCATTTTTGAAAAGTTTGAGACATGCGAACCATGTCTATTGGTGTATATGCATGAAGAAACTCCATGCAAATGGACCGTTTGGACTCACTTGATTCTGAATCACTTGAGACATGCAAATCATACCACATGGGCAAGATGACTGAAAGCCTCGTTTTTAGTAAAATGGAACTAGAAAGCAACTTGTTGGAAGTAATACATTTTGATGTGTGCAGTCCAATGAGTGCTGAGGCGTGTAGTGGATATCGTTATGTTCTTACTTCACAGATGATTTGAGTAGATGTTGAGTATATTTACTTGATGAATCACGAGTCTGAATTATTGAAAGGTTCAAGTAATTTCAGGGTGAAGTTGAAAGATCATCGTGACAAGAGGATAAAATATCTATGATATGATCATAGAGATGAATATCTAAATTACGAGTTTGGCACAGAATTAAGACATTGTGGAAATTGTTTCACAACTAATACAGCCTGGAACACCATAGTGTGATGGTGTGTCCGAACATCATAACTGCACCCTATTGGATATGATGCATACCATGATGTCTCTTATCGAATTATCACGATAGTTTATGGATTAGGCATTAGAGACAACCACATTCACTTTAAATAGGGCACCACATAATTCCGATGGGATGACACCGTATGAACTATGGTTTAGAGAAACCTAAGCTGTCATTTCTTAAAAGTTTGGGGCTGCGACGCTTATGTGAAAAAGTTTCAGGCTGATAAGCTCGAACCAAAAGCGGATAAATGCATCTTCATAGGACACCCAAAACAGTTGGGTATACCTCCCGTCTCAGATCCGAAAGCAATAAGGGATTGTTTCTAGAATCGGGTCCTTTCTCGAGGAAAAGTTTCTCTCGAAAGAATTGAGTGGGAGGATGGTGGAGACTTGATGAGGTTATTGAACCGTCTCTTCAACTAGTGTGTGGCAGGGCACAGGGAGTTGTTCCTGTGGAACCTACACCAATTGAAGTGGAAGCTTATGATAGTGATCATGAAACTTCAGATCAAGTCACTACCAAACCTCGTGGGATGACAAGGATGCGTACTACTTCAGAGTGGTACGTAATCCTGTCTTGGAAGTCATGTTGCTAGAAAACAATGAACCTACGAGCTATGGAGAAGCGATGGTGGGCCTGGATTCCAAAATGGCTCGAGGCCATATAATCCGAGAGAGGATCCATATATGAAAACAAAGTGTAGACTTTGGAAGAACTACTTGATGGTCGTAAGGCTGTTAGGTACATATGGATTTTAAAAGGAAGACGGACAATGATGGTAAGTATCACCATTAAGAAAGCTCGACTTGTCGTTAAGATGTTTTCCGACAAGTTCAAGGAGTTGACTACGATGAGACTTTATCACTCGTAGTGATGCTAAGAGTCTGTTGGAATTATATTAGCGATTACTGCATTATTTATGAATTCTTGCAGATAGGATGTCAAAACATTGTTTCCTCGACGATTTTCTTGAGGAAAGGTTGTATGTGATACAACCAGAAGGTTTTGTCAATCCTGAAAGATGCTAATAAGTATGCAAAGCTCCAGCAATCCTTCTAAGGACTGGAGTAAGCATCTCAGAGTTGGAATGTATGCTTTGATGAGATGATCAAAGATTTTGGGTGTATACAAAGTTTATGAGAAACTTGTATTTCCAAAGAAGTGAGTGGGAGCACTATGGAATTTCTGATGAATATATGTTGTTAACATATTGTTGATCAGAAATGACGTAGAATTTCTGGAAAGCATATAGGGTTATTTGGAAAGTGTTTTTCAATGGAAATCCTGGATTAAGCTACTTGAACATTGAGCATCAAGATCTATAAGGATAGATCAAAACACTTAATGGTACTTTCAAATGAGCACATACCTTGACATGATCTTGAAGGTGTTCAAGATGGATCAGTCAAAGAAGGAGTTCTTGCCTGAGTTGTAAGGTATGAAGTTAAGACTTAAAGCTCGACCACGGCAGAAGAAAGAGGAAGGACGAAGGTCGTCCCCTATGATTTTGTCATAGGCTCTATAAGGTATGCCATGCTGAGTACCGCACCTGATGTGTGCCTTGCCACATATCTGGCAAGAGGGTACAAAGGTGATCTAGGAGTAGATCACCAGATAGCGGTCTAAATTATCCTTAGAGGAATAAGGATATGTTTCTCGGTTATGGAGGTGATAAAGAGTTCGACGTAAAGAGTTACGTTGACGCAAGCATAACACCTATCCGGATAGCTCTGAGTAGAGATACCGGATACGTATAATGGAGCAACAATTTAGAATAGCTCCAAGTAGAACAGTTATTTGAAATGGCTCCAAATGTAGCATAGTAGTTGCATCTGCAAGATGACATAGAAATTTGCGAAGTACATACGGATCTGAATGTTGCAGACCCATTGACTAAAACCTCTCTCACAAGCATAACATGATCAAACCCAGAACTCTTTGGGTGTTAGTCACATGGGGATGTGACCTTGAGTGTTAATCACATATCGATGTGAACTGGATTATTGACTCTAGTGCAAGTGGGAGACTGTTGGAAATATGCCCTAGAGGCAATAATAAATTGGTTATTATTATATTTCCTTGTTTATGATAATCGTTTATTATCCATGCTAGAATTCTATTGATAGGAAACTCAGATACATGTGTGGATACATAGATAACACCATGTCCCTAGTAAGCCTCTAGTTGACTAGCCCGTTGATCAATAGATGGTTATGGTTTCCTGACCATGGACATTGGATGTCGTTGATAACGGGATCACATCATTAGGAGAATGATGTGATGGACAAGACCCAATCCTAAGCCTAGCACAAGATCATGTAGTTCGTATGCTAAAGCTTTTCTAATGTCAAGTATCATTTCCTTAGACCATGAGATTGTGCAACTCCCGGATACCGTAGGAGTGCTTTGGGTGTGCCAAACGTCACAACGTAACTGGGTGGCTATAAAGGTACACTACAGGTATCTCCGAAAGTGTCTGTTGGGTTGGCATGAATTGAGACTGGGATTTGTCACTCCGTGTAAACGGAGAGGTATCTCTGGGCCCACTCGGTAGGACATCATCATAATGTGCACAATGTGATCAAGGAGTTGATCACGGGATGATGTGTTACGGAACGAGTAAAGAGACTTGCCGGTAACGAGATTGAACAAGGTATCGGGATACCGACGATCGAATCTCGGGCAAGTATCGTACCGCTAGACAAAGGGAATTGTATACGGGATTGATTAAGTCCTTGACATCGTGGTTCATCCGATGAGATCATCGTGGAGCATGTGGGATCCAACATGGGTATCCAGATCCCGCTGTTGGTTATTGACCGGAGAACGTCCCGGTCATGTCTGCATGGTTCCCGAACCCGTAGGGCCTACACACTTAAGGTTCGATGACGCTAGGGTTATAGGGAAAGTATGTACGCGGTTACCGAATGTTGTTCGGAGTCCCAGATAAGATCCCAGACGTCACGAGGAGTCCCGGAATGGTCCGGAGGTAAAGATTGATATATAGGAAGTATGGTTTTGGCCACCGGAATTGTTCCGGGCATCACCGATAGTGTACCGGGACCACCGGAGGGGTCCGAGGGTCCACCAGGTGGGGCCACCAGCCCCGGAGGCCTACATGGGCCAATAGTGGGAAGGGACCAGCCCCTAGGTGGGCTGGGGCGCCTCCCACCAAGGCCCAAGGCACCTCCAAGAGGGGAAGGGGGCAAACCCTAGGGCAGATGGGCCCTAAGGCCCACCCTAGGTGCGCCTCCCCCTCTCCCCCTTGTGGCCGCCTCCCAGATGGGATCTAGGGGCTGCCGCCACCCCTAGGGAGGGAACCCTAGGTGGGGGCGCAGCCCCTCCCCTTCCCCTATATATACTTGAGGTATGAGGGCTGCCCAACACACGAATTCTCTCCCTGTTGGCGCAGCCCTACCCCTCTCCCTCCTTGTCTCTCGTAGTGCTTGGCGAAGCCCTGCTGGAGTCCCGCGCTCCTCCACCACCACCATGCCGTCGTGCTGCTGCTGGATGGAGTCTTCCCCAACCTCTCCTTCTCCCCTGGCTGGATCAAGGTGTAGGAGACGTCACCGGGCTGTACGTGTGTTGAACACGGAGGTGCCGTCCGTTTGGCACTAGGATCATCGGTGATTTGGATCACGACGAGTACGACTCCATCAACCCCGTTCACTTGAACGCTTCCGCTTAGCGATCTACAAGGGTATGTAGATGCACTCTCCTTCCCTCGTTGCTAGACTTCTCCATAGATTGATCTTGGTGATGCGTAGAAATTTTGAATTTCTGCTACGTTCCCCAACACCATCCCCCTCACCTGGCCCTTTGCTGTCTGGGTGCTGGACATGGTGGGCCCGTTCAAGACGGCACGCGGGGGCATGAAGCATCTGCTCGTCACTGTGGACAAATTTACCAAGTGGATTGAGGCAAAGCCGATCAAGAAGCTGAATGGGCCGACTGCCATCACCTTCATCACAGATATTACAACCCGGTATGGGGTACCGCACAGCATCATCACCGACAATGGCACAAATTTTGCAAAGGGAGCATTGGCACGTTTCTGCGCAACACACGACATCCAGCTGGACCTAGCGTCAGTTGCCCACCCACAGTCAAACGGCCAGGTCGAGCGAGCAAACGGCCTCATCCTCACTGGCATCAAGCCCCGACTAGTCGTGCCACTGGAGCTTTCAGCCGGCTGTTGGCTCGACGAGCTGTCGACCGTCCTCTGGAGTTTTCGCACTACCCCAAACATGTCGACCGGCTTCACCCCTTTCTTCCTTGTATATGGTGCCGAGGCTGTCATCCCAACTGACATCGAGTTCGACTCGCCTCGGGTCACCATGCACACGGAGGCGGAAGCCAAGGAAGCACGAGAACACGGTGTTGACCTGGTGGAAGAAGGCCGGCTCTTAGCTCTCAATCGGTCCGCCATCTATCAGAAGGGTCTGCGTCGCTACCACAGCCGAAAGGTCAAGCCAAGATCTTTCCAAGAGGGCAATCTTGTGCTCCGGCTGATCCAGCGAACAGCCGGCCAGCACAAGCTCTCGGCCCCTTGGGAGGGCCCCTTCATCATCAGCAGAGCTTTAGGCAACGACTCCTACTACCTAATCGACGCGTAGAAGCCGAAGGCACGCAAGAGAGATGATTCCGGCAAAGAGTCAGAACGACCATGGAACGCTGATCTCCTCCGAAGATTTTACAGTTAAAAAACAGTACGTAGCACGCTACCTTTTGTACCAAGTACGAGACAAGGGGTGCCCTGAGGAGTGCTCGGGGACTACCCTCTTTTATCTATGAAAGACGAGTATCATGCATACGATTATGTTACTACACTCGCTTTCTTCGTCCGGCACCGGGTTTGACCAGTCGGCCCGGGGACTCGCCGCCTCAAGTTATATCTGAAGTTCCACCTGCAGTCAGACAAGTAGTGTGTCGGCACCCAAGCCCCCTCTTGCCAAAAAGTCACAGCTCGAAGAACCGACTGTCCGACTGGGAAAAGCCAAGGGCAGGAAAGGATGCCCACGCGAAAAGCGGCTAAGGACCAATGAACTTATATAACGCGAGCCGGCCTCCCACCCGCCAGCCGGCTGGCTGGCTTCCTGTTCACCTTGCTGCAATCTGAGAAAGCTCGAGTACTTGCCTTCCCAAAACGACCAAGTCCTTTTCCGGCCACAGACTGTAAAGCAGCTGTCCGGCTGGGAAGGCGGCGGCCAAGGGAAGGCGGCAAAGGATAAAGCCAAAGGATAAAAAGCAAACATAAATGGAAGCCAAGCACATGCATAATATTTACACAAAAGACCTTCGAAAGGCCAGCATTCAACATAGTCTGAATACACCCCAGTGGGTGGAACTGCACAAATTTAAAGATTGTTCAAAAGAGTAACAAGCAGGAAAGCAAAGACGGCGGATCAAGCCAAGGGTACAACGGGCAAGTTGGGCAGGTTGGCAGAGTCGGCGGTGCCGGCTGGAGGAGTGGCCGGCTGGCGAGTCTCGGCATTGTTGTTGGAGGCATGATCGGGCTGAGGCGGGATAGTCCCTTCACCATCCGGCACAGCGTCTTCGTCATCCTCTCCCTCCTCCCCTTCGCCCTCATCACTGGAGGCAATCTCCTCCGCTGAGTCCTCACCTTCGGCCGGGTTCAGCCCGAACCACTCCTCCGGCTGAGCGACACCGGCGTCATCCACCTCAGGAGCAAAGGCGTTGGTGTCGGTGTACTCGACGATCGCCGAGGCACGCTAAATGATAGCCAGCTGCACCGCCTCCAGCTCCTCGTCAGCCTCCTGGCCCCAGGTGCTCAGCTGGTCTAAGTTCAGCCCTGGGTACCAGGCTCGGACGAACTCCAGAGCCCGCCCAGCGCCGGACCGGGCCGCTGACGCCTTCCAAGCCTTGAAGCGGCTGACTGCGACCCCTAGCCAGTCGGCGGTCCGACTTGGGGTGCGCGGGATCACCTCACTAGGCCAGAGGGCGGCCAGCACTTGCGCCCCGGCGCGCTGAAGACGGCGGAGCATGCGATGGGCCGGCTGCAGGCGGGCTTGAAGCCCCAGAAGCTGCTCCTCAAGTGACCGGCTAGCATCCGGCGTGATCTCGGCCCCCGCCTGCCGTCGCGCGTCGCGGTAGGCCTCGATGGCTTGGGTGGCGGTGGCTGAGTACCCAGGAAAGTAATCTGCACAAAGAGGAAAGCAATGGCACAAAGTCAAAAAATGAATCAGATAGTAGAAGGCAGGCAAGGAAGCAAAGAAGAAGGCGGCCTACCATCAATCAAGTCTTCCACCTGGCTGTAGCCTTGGCTCAGCGCCTGCCTCGTCTCGGCCCAGTTTGCCGCCTCGGTCTCTTATTCGGCTTTGAGGGCGGCCTCGCTATCCTGTGCCGCCTTCAGGGCTGCCTTGTGGCCCTCCTCCTGGTCGGCCAGCTTCTTGGCCTGGCGATCACGCTCCTGGGCCAGGGCGGCGCACTCGGCCTCCTTGGCACGAAGGGCGGTCTGGGCTCCACTTAGCTGGCTCCTCAAGTCAGCATTGGCCCTTGCAAATATAAAGAAAGAAGTCGTCCAGAAAAGATCCGAACCGACTACTCGGTAATCGGCCCGAATCTCGGGGACTACACCCAATGGGTGCGCTGACGCGCCCCCACTTAAAAGAAAAATGAAGCACTTACTCGGGCTCTCGGTCAGATCAGTGGCCTTCTGATGCAACTCCTGGGCCTGGGAGTTGAAAGCGGCCGTGCGGAGGTTGTGGTACTCCTACAAATAAGACAGGGGACGCGAGTGAGAACAAGATGGCAATCAAGCTTTCCAAGAAGTTCCAAGCCGCCTGCTCAGCAGCCGGCTCGGAACTCGGGGATACACCTAGTGGGTGCGCTGATGCGCCCCCACGGAAGAAATCAAAGCAATCGACAAGGAGCAGGAGGACTCACCCGAATAACCGACGGTGTCGTGAGAAACTCCTGGGTGTACTGCTTCACCGCGGTGGCTTGGGCCTGAAGCCGGTTACAGACGTCCTGCGCCACCACATTCAGCACGGCCGTTCCGCCGCCCGGCGTCCACCCGGACAAGCTGTCGCTGGCCGCTTCTAAGTCCTGGGCCGACAAGCCGGCGTCCACGGTTTTCTGCGCGTCCGGCGCCGAAGTCGCCTTCCCCGTGCGCCGGCAAAGCGGTGACGAGATCACAAGATCCCTTCCCATGGCCGGCTCGCCCCCAGCCGGCTGCGTGGGCGGCACTTCGGGCCGGCTTCCTCGGTCCACTCCAATCGGCAGCGATGGCGCCACCTCCCTCTCCATCTCCGACTGGCTGCGGCTGGCTTCCTCCAGCGGGGGCACACGGGTGTCGGGAGCCGCGGCGCGGAGGGGAATGACAAACTGCGGAAGCTGGTTCTGTAGGGCCTCCGCCTCCCTCTCCGAGTCTATGGCCTCTGCCTGGGCCTTGGCGGACGCGACGGCTCGCGCCTCCGCCGACTTCTGCTCCGCCTCTCGAGCCGCCCTCCGCTCCTCCCGCACTTCCCGCACGTTCTGCTCTGTCACCTCTAGGAGGTCGGCGCGGGGATCTACCCGGCGCGAGCTTGAAGACCCTCCTACGGCTCCGACTATGGAGGCGGCCGGGACTCGCCCAAGGGAAAGATGGGCCATGTTTGATAAATTGAGAAAAAGGGTTTGGAAAAACATCAACCAAAGAAGAAGAAAAAAGAAAGGCATGAGAACAGCGACACTTACGCTGAGACCGCCTGCGGCTGCTTCACCACCTTGCGGAAGCGGGCTGCCTTCGCGGCCGCCTCGTCCCGCTTGGTCGCCGCCGCGGTACTCTTGGGTTTCTTCGGCCGACTGCCGAAGTGGATCGACGCGGCCCGGCGCTTCTGCGCGCGGCCATGGGCAGTCGGCCCGGTGGATGGGCCCGCACCATGGTGATCGGGCGCCGGTCGGCGGTGCGCAATGACTTTGGCCTCGTTCTCAGCTTGCCAGTCCTCAAAGCCGGCCCCGAGCCCGAACCCGCCTGCGTCGCCGCCTTCCCCCGCGATGTCGTCTTCCATGGCGGCCGCCCCCAGGTCTGGGTCGTCTACATTATCCATCGTGCGGTCGGGGAGGAACTGGCGTTCCACCCCCGCGGCTCCGGCTGCTGGCGGAAGCATGGGGTTCTGCCAAAGAAAGGCCGACTGGTCAGGAGTCGGCCACCATGAACTCGGCAACAAACAAAGAGAAAGAGAAGAGAAACTCACCACCGGCGAAGGATTGGCATGAGAGTACGGCACCTTGCCGTACTGCCACTCCTCGGTGAGCTTGCAGTTGGAAATGTAGTTCACCATATAAGACACCTCGGCGTGAGGCATCTCCTTGGTGCTCAGCCGGCACGGGTCGAAGCGGCCGCTCATCTGGCAGATCATATGAGGTCGGCCCTAGAGCGGGAGCACCCGGCGCTCCACGAAGGCGGCCACCAGGTCGGCCCCGGATAGACCCTCCGATTGTATCATCACCCGGAGCCGGGCGACGGAGGCGGACCCGCCCGGAGACAATGACCTGGACCGGAAGGACCATGAGGGCTGCCTCCCAGCCGGCGGGCCGGCTATGTAAGCCGGCAGATTGACGAAGTCACCTTGCGGAGCGATATTCTTCACGTAGAAGTAGGACTTCTGCCAAAGCTTCACCGACTGGATCAGCGGGATGGGCGGAAATGGGTTGTTGTCGCTCGTCCTCCGCATGGCGATGAAGGCGCCGCATGGGGCGGGCATGCCCGCGACGACAGTGTCGAGCTTGCACTGGAAGAACTCTCCCCACAGTTCAAGGGTGGGGAGGACACCAAGAAAACCCTCGCACAGGCTGACGAAGGCCGACAGCAGCATCACCGCATTGGGAGTTAGGTGATGCGGCTGGAGATGATAGAATTCGAGGAACGAGCGGAGGAACCTTCTCGGCGGCAGGCCGAAACCGCGCAAGCAGAAGATTACCCCCTCGTCCTCTTCCGGCTTCGATGAGATCTCCCTCTCCGGCGCAAGGCGGACCTGCACGAGATCCGCGCCTGGCAGCCGCCGCGTCCGACGGAGGAAGTCGATGTGGTCGTCCTGGACGTTGGAGCCGTCCTAGGAGCTCAACAACGCCATGGGGACGGCACGGCAGCGAGAAAGGTGCGGCGAAAGGAGGGCGCACGACCCAGCTGCGGTGAAGCGACGGCAAGCCAAGAAGATTGGCAGGAAGGCCGAGCGGCGGCAGGTAGCTGTCGTGACGAGAGGAGGAAGACGAAGGAGGGGGCAGAGCGAGGGAGAGCGCGCGAGCGTTTGGCGCTCCCCTCCTCTCCCCCTACTTATAGCCTCGTGCGGTGAAGCCGAGGAGGCAGGACGTGAGGGGACGTGGGATTAACTGCACCCACTCCCCCATGCCCCGCGATTATTGCACCATCACGGCGTGAGGAAACTGCCGCTGGGGCGTGCGTGGTCCGTCCGGACCGTAGAAGATCCGCGCATGGGTCGAGGCCCTGTAGTGGCGGGCCCCAGACTGCGGCGGCGTCGCGTCGTGCGCGTGGGCTGGCAGGCCCCTCCAGCCGGAGGATGCCACGTGGCGCGCAGACGATGAACGGTCAGCTCACAGCCGGACTCGCGCGCCGACTGGAGCCCGCCTTCAAGCTTCGAGATCTCTAGGAGACGGCGCGCCTAGTCGACGCCGGCTCCTAGTTCCCGGCTCCTCAAGATAGGAAGCTGGCTGAGCTCCTCGTCTTTTTTCTGCCTCGGAGCCCAACCAGCTTCGGGGACTACTGTCGGAGTAAATGACCACGGGAAGCCTAGCCGGCTCCCCTGGCACTTCAGAAAAATTATAGGCCGCTCAAGCCTTTGAGCGTCCAAGACATGGGGCCGCTTTCCCCCAGCCGGCTACCTCTCAAGCCGGCTGCGCAAAGGCGGCCCAGCCTTGAAATCCTTGAGAAACAAGACCATGAGAAGGCTGACTTCCAGAAGCCGGCCATGAAAGGGCCGACTCCCAGGAGCCGGCCCCTCAGCAGGCGGCTAAGATCTTGCCCTCAGAGTCTGCACCCACATAACGGCGACGCGATGGGGCGTGGCTACAGTAAAGCCTGCCACCCCCGAATCCCGGCGCACGCATGGCCACAGTGCACCGTACGGGGCGGCCATCACCCGTCCAGCGCGTCACTGTTGCCATGATGATCATGATGTCACCCACGGCGAGCGGTCAGTACAACCTGTGGGTGGCGGGCCCCCTCGGTCAGGGAGATCCCAAAGGTGGCCAGGCTTCCCACAGTCGGCCAAGGGTATGGCCGGCTTCCAATAGCCGGCCAGCTCTCTCCCTCCAAGGAGGTGCTTCAGTAAGCAGACAAGAGAAGGTAAGGCTACAGTGATGAGCCGCCTCGCGGCGACACTGTAGCCATGCTTACCACGACAAAGCCATCGTCACCAGGGGCAAGGCAACAGTAACCAGCCCCCGACAGAACCCCCGAGCGGTGGGGCCGGCCTGTCGACCAAAGGGTCAGCAGCCGGCAGGCCCACCAGTCGGCGGGCCCCACCAGTCGGCGGAGAAGCCGACAGGCGTAGACACAGACGGCTAGGGCCCACGCCCAGCCGGATTACCATTGTACCCCTGGGGGTAGGCCTATATAAACCCCCCAGGGTTCCCATGCAGGGGGATCGCTCTTTGGATAGTTTTTAGACACCACAAGGAGAAGAGGAGCGGGCTGGCCTTGCCCTCCTTCATCCTTTCACTGAACAGCTCAAGGAGCATTCTGTAGCTACCCATCAAGCTAGTGATCATGCGGAGACCCCGCAGAGCAGCATTAGGGGTGTTATCTCCCTGGAGAGCCCTGAAGCTGGGTAAGATTCGCCGGCATGCATGTCTTCGCCTTATCCCGTTTCCAGGCACCGGCGATGTTTTATTGGCTCCCACAATGATAAGCCATCCATTGGCATATGTCACACCAACCACCCGACACATATCACATAAGCCATGATAACAATGATCTCCTATTTTAACAGAAATAACAGGCACACCTACCACAGGTCTATGTTTATCTTTATCACAAGGTTTAGCAATTCTAGTAGTTTCACCTTCGAACTGAATAACATGCCTATCAATATTATCAGACAAGAGATCTTTAACAATAGCAATATTAGGTTCTACTTTAACTTGCTCAGGAGGTGTATAAGTTCTAATATTGCTTTTACGAACAACAGTTGAAGCTTTAGCATGATCCTTTATTCTAACAGGGCAAGGTGGTTTCTCAATATAAGAAGTAGGAACAACAGGATCATTATAAGTGACAATCGTTTCTTCAACTTTAATAGGTGCAACTACTTTTACTTCTATGGGAGGATGATATTTAAACCACTTCTCCTTAGGGAGATCAACATAAGTAGCAAAAGATTCACAGAAAGAAGCTACTATCTCAGAGTCAAGTCCATATTTAGTGCTAAACTTACGGAAAATATCGGTATCCATAAAAGATTTAACACAATCAAACTTAGGTGTCATACCTGACTCCTTACCTTCGTCGAGGTCCCTGAGGGAGTCCTGGATTAGGGGGTGTTTGGGTAGCCGAACTATACCTTCAGCCGGACTCCAGGACTATGAAGATACAAGATTGAAGACTTCGTCCCGTGTCCGGATGGGACTTTCCTTGGCGTGGAAGGCAAGCTTGGCGATGCGGATATTCAAGATCTCCAACCATTGTAACCGACTTTGTGTAACCCTAACCCTCTCCGGTGTCTATATAAACCGGAGGGTTTTAGTCCGTAGGACAACTTCATCATACAACAATCATACCATAGGCTAGCTTCTAGGGTTTAGCCTCCTTGATCTCATGGTAGATCTACTCTTGTACTACCCATATCATCAATATTAATCAAGCAGGACGTAGGGTTTTACCTCCATCAAGAGGGCCCGAACCTGGGTAAAACACCGTGTTCCTTGCCTCCTGTTACCATCCGGCCTAGACACACAGTTCAGGACCCCCTACCTGAAATCCGCCGGTTTTGACACCGACATTGGTGCTTTCATTGAGAGTTCCTCTGTGTCGTCGCCTTTAGGCCCGATGGCTCCTTCGATCATCAAAAACGACGTAGTCCAGGGTGAGACTTTTCTCCCCGGACAGATCTTCGTCTTCGGCGGCTTCGCACTGCGGGCCAAGTCACTTGGCCACCTTGAGCAGATCGAAAGCTATGCCCCTGGCCATCAGGTCAGGTTTGGAAGCCTAAACTACATGGCTGACATTCGCGGGGACTTGATCTTCAAAGAATTCGAGCCACAGCCAAGCGCGCCGCACTGTCTCGATGGGCATGATATAGCTCTGCCGCCGAACAGCGCCTTGGAGGCCGCACACGCATCGGTTTCGGCCATTGATTCGGAGCCTACTGCGCCGATCGAGGATCAGTGGTTGGACGCTGCCTCAGGGGCTGCGATCTCAGAGGCGATCGAGCCGAACTCCAGCCCCGCACTTCGCATGGCCCGTGACTCCGAGGAGCCGGATTCCTTTCCGAACTCCGATCCCCCCGCGCCCCTGCCGATCGAATCATATTGGGCGCCGATAATGGAGTTCACCGCCGCAGACATCTTTCAGCACTCGCCCTTCGGCGACATCCTGAATTCTCTAAAGTCTCTCTCTTTATCAGGAGAGCCCTGGCCGGACTACGGTCAGCAAGGATGGGATTCGGACGATGAAGAAATTCAAAACCCACCCACCACCCACTTTGTAGCCACTGTCGATGACTTAACCGACATGCTCTATTTCGACTCTGGAGACATCCACGGTATGGACGACGATGCAGGAGACAACCAAGAACCAACGCCTATAGGGCATTGGATAGCCACCTCATCTCACGATGTGTACATGGTGGATACCCCTAAAGGAAGCAACAACGAGGAAAACGGGGATGGAAAGAGGGATCTATCTCTCAAAAAACAATCAAAGCATCGGCGTAAACGCCGACCCAAGCCCCGCCTCAATAAAGACCCAGCCATAGAGCAGGATGAGCCGGTAGACGACGAGCATGCCTTAGAGCAACCGTCCCAACAGGACAACTCGGATAGAGAAACCGAACATCCCTCCCCCGGCGAAAATGGCATTCCGGACAACCCTACGCCGGACAAGCCCAAGAAGCAGAAGAACCTCCACAAATGGCTCGTTGCAACTGCACGCAGCCTGAAAAAGCAGAAGCGGAAGCTAAAAACTGCGGAAGATGCACTTAGGATTAGATGGAGTAAAGTAATCAATACTGCAAACAAATACGGCGACAGTCGCCACACTAAAAGCTATCCGAAGAGAAAGCTACTGCCTGAATTCGACGAGGAGGCCTTAGAGCCCTCGCATTCCAAAAATGATAAAGCCACACGGTCGAATAGACGACCCCATGGCCAGCATAAAGCGGCAAGCAGCGCCGCACTTAAGCCGACATGCGACCCACTTAAGGATTCGCATCATGGCCCAGCCAGGTCCATTTACAGGCCAAGAAAGCAAGATCTCGTAAGCAATGCAATAAAGCCATTATCAGAATCCGGCACACCCAAATACAGGGGTGCCGCACACCCCCTATGTTTCACCGATGTGGTCCTGGATTATGAATTTCCAGCGGGATTCAAACTCGTAAACATAGAGGCATATGATGGAACAACAGACCCTGGAGTCTGGATCGAGGATTATATCCTCCACATACATATGGCTAGAGGAGATGACCTCCACGCCATAAAATACTTACCCCTCAATCTTAAAGGGCCAGCCTGGCATTGGCTCAAAAGCCTTCCTAAAAACACAATCGGAAGTTGGGAAGAGCTCAAGGACGCTTTCCGAGCAAATTTTCAAGGGACATATGTCCGCCGTCCGAATGCAGACGATCTTAGTCACATAACTCAACAGCCCGGAGAGTCAGCTCGGCAATTCTGGAATAGATTTCTTACTAAAAAGAATCAGATAGTCGACTGTCCGGACGCTGAAGCCTTAGCGGCTTTCAGGCATAATGTCCGAGACGAATGGCTCGCCAGACACCCCGGCCAAGAAAAGCCAAGAACAATGGCCGCACTAACAAGCCTCATGACCCGCTTTTGCGCAGGAGAGGACAGCTGGTTGGCAAGATGAAGCACCAGTGACCCAAGTACATCCGAAACTAGGGATGGAAACGGAAAACCGCAACGCAATAAGGACCGTTGCCGGACTAAGGAAAAAAGTCCGAAGAGCACAGCAGTCAACGCCGGATTCAAAAGCTCACGACAGAATCAGAAAAAGCCGCCCCGCCAAGATAACAGGGACGACCTATCCAACCTAAACAAAATCTTGGATAGGATATGTCAAATACACAGCACTCCTGGAAAGCCTGCTAACCATACCCACAGAGATTGTTGGGTTTTCAAACAATCCGGCAGACTCAACGCCGAACACAAGGGGCTCGACACACCAAGCGAAGACGAGGACGAACCCCAAAAGCAGAGTACTAGGAAACAAAAGAATTTCCCACAAGAAGTAAAAACAGTAAACTTACTCCACATAACAAAATGTGCGGCGCCCATAAAGGTACGCGCCCCACGGACTATCCCAAAGGAATCCCGCCACTGGTTGTCAAAACCAATCATCTTCGATCATCTGGATTATTCTAGAAGTGTCAGGAACCCAGGCTGAACTGCCCTGGTACTCAATCCAATAATTGGCGGACTCCAGTTTTCAAATGTCCTTATGGACGGTGGCAGCGGACTCAACCTGATATATCAGGACTCAATCCGCCACATGGGGATCGACCCAAAAAGAATTCGCCACAGCAAAACCTCCTTTCAAGGAGTAACGCCAGGTCCGAACACCCATTGCATGGGTTTTCTCTGGCTCGAGGTTATTTTCAGCTCTACCGATAACTTCCTTCATGAAAAGCTGACTTTCCACATCGTCCCATTCTCAAGTCGCTATCAAGCACTACTGGGATGCGAAGCTTTCGCCCGCTTTAACGCAATACCGCATTATGCATCTCTTACGCTTAAGATTCCCGGTCCACGCGGCATCATCTCCTTAAAGGTGAAGCAGTGAGAACACCTCCCCCAAGCGGAGGATTGTGCGGCTGCTTTAACAGCCCCACAATACAATGGCTTCACCAGCCAGAACATCAGAACAGGTCATTAAGACCACGGACACGGATAGACGAGTCCGACACAAAAGTATCATTGATAAAGGCTTAGTGGCCATATACCCCTGCACTAGGGGCTTCACACGTATAAAATAAGAGACAATAAAGCTCAATTTTTCATATTTTACTTTACACTTTGTTTATTTCATATAACTTTTGTTCGGCACGCCCCTTTTTCAACTTAGTTGCTCTCTTTTTACAGATGAACGTCGTGCTGCGCCCGTCCAGGATATGGCACAACGGAGACACAGGCGCAGACGTGTAATAGGGACCCGTTCCAAGAATTCTTTTCAGATTAAGACCCTGCGTAAACCTTTTTTACTATCTCTTGTTGCTACACATCCCCTGGTTCTATGACCAAGGAGGAGGCTGGCGTCTTGGCATGTGGCCACGTCAGAATTCTTGCGCGTACCTGGACACTAGGGGCTTATACCTCAGAGCGTTACCTCGCCCGCTCTCATAAAGACCGAATACCTTAGGGAGTGTTCGGCATCGCGAGTTTGGCCTTATATGCATCAGCTCCGAGTCATGATTTTGGTCAAATGTTGGGTTGCCCGGCTCCTGTGTTCGGCCGCCTTACGTTCCGCTCTATCGGCTAAGGCGGCACCAGGAGAACTACTGCGATTGTGCCCTGGTTCGGCCAGGCGAGCACCTCAGTAGAGAAAGCCGAAAACCGACTGTCATGATATGGCATGAGACTGGTCAACCACTCGATGACTCTCCGGAATCTGTAGGATTCCTCCGCATTAATAAAGGGCCGTTTCCCGGCCAGGCACATACGCGCCCCGAATTCGGTCGAGCGCAGTCACCACCAGGGGCTACCTAAATAGTCCCATTGTCAAGCTCCTATGGCTAAGTAAAAGTGTTAAAGCATTATAGTCTGGTTGCCTAGCTCGCTGCGCTATCACCTCCTTTGTAGGACCAAGACGTTGGATTAAGTGTGAAAATGCACCTTCTGCGAGCACCCCCGCACTATGTGCGTGGGGGCTGAAGCCAACGACTGCAATCTTTTAGATTTTGTATATATATCTTAAAACAGCCGCACAGGAGGTGTTCCAAATACTTGAAGGCACAAGTATAAAAGGCTACTACAATTCATCAAAATATTGCTTTATAATTACATATGCTATCAGAACATAGCATCCTTCGAGCACAGCGTCTCTATTACATGAGCGCCTTCAAGGACTTCCTGAAAATAGTGCTCGGAGGGTACTCGGCTTTTGTCCGAATCTCGGGATGCAACAACGGTGGTCTCCATCTCTGCCCAGTATGTCTTGACACGGGCAAGAGCCATCCGTGCGCCCTCTATGCATGCTGACCTCTTCATCGCATTGATACATGGCACCGCGTCAAGGAATTGCTGCACCAAGCTGAAATAACTCTTCGGCTCCGATCTCCCCGGCCACAGATGACCCATGACGTACTTCATGGCGAGTCCGGACAATATATTCAGTTCGGCCCATCGAGCCAGACGATCGTCCACTGCCAGTGGACGCTCTTGATTCTGGAACTGTGACCAGAAAAGCCTTTCCACTTCGCGATCTTCTTGATCTCGAAAGTATTCGGTCACATCAGCAGCACTCGCTGCCAAATCCAGATAGGTGTCCTCCGCACTCCACATCCGGTCCAACGGAGCAAACTTCGGATCGCAAAACTTCCTCCGCAGCATAAAGGGCTTTCCAGCCGCAATCTGTCCGGCCTGACGCAGCTCCTCCTTCGCAGCTCTCATCGCAGAGCGAGCATCCTTGGCATCAGCAATGGCCTTCTCTAAGTCTGTCTGTCTCGCCCGGTCTTCTTTCTCAAGAAACTTGCAACGGTCTACAGCACTTCTTAACTTCACGGCCATCACGGCCATCTCCTTCTTGCTTCGGCAGTGAGCAGCCTGTTCGGCTCTCAGCTCTTCAAGGGCCTTCTCGGCAGCCGCATCACTTTTCCTGGCTTGTTCATTAGCTCGGGCAAGTTCTGCCCGAAGACTCTCCACGCCGGCCGCAGCATCTGCGTCAAGCACACACATTGTAAGATACTAGCATAAAGCTCCTCTTACCAGATGCCGCCTGAGGAATTGCATACCTTGAACCTCATCAAGCCGCTCGTTGACGAGCGCGATGTCGGCATCTGCCACGTCAAGTTGCCGCTTTAGTTCGGCAAAATCATCAGTTCGGCTCGATTCCGGACACTTCACCACCTGTATACAAAGGCGACATTTTAGACCTGGGATTATGATCCTCTGCGCGCCGTCAATTTTGACAACGCACAGAGTCTCAGGGGCTACTATCTACACAGGGCGCATCTTGTTTATGCGCAACTGACAAAGAAGTACATTATCAAACGTACCTCAAAACCCATCAGCAAACTTCTGACGGCCTCATGCAATCCGCTTTCCGCGGACGAAATCCTTCCAATCATCGTACCCATCAATGCACGGTGCTCCTCTGAGATAGAAGCTCGCCCCAGCAGAATCATCAGCTCCTCCGACCGCGCATTGGACGGTGCCGGACTCGTCCTATGACCTCCACCGAAGGCCGGACGCGGAGAACCTTGGGGGGACATATGGCTACCTTCCACCCCTGCCAGATTCGGAGAAACCCTCCGCGATGACACCTCAGGGTCGCCCGCCTCGCCAGGCGGTACGGCAGGGGGAGGCGTTCCATTCTCCATCATCTCCGGAAGAAGATCCCCCGAAGACGAGCTCTGCTGAGAAGGGCTGAGGTCTGAGCTACAAAGTAAAATTTCGATTAATCTTCTCAGATAAAAAGCAAGGATTTATCTCATCCCTCTAAAGGAAAATCTTTCTCTACTTACGGCTCGCTGCAGGGCTGATCATTTTGAGGGCGTAGTTCGGCCGAGGATCTCCCTGGCGTCGGACCCTCTGACGAGGACTTTTTCCCCTGCTTTGAGGCCATGGTCTCCGGGTCGTCAGAGGCGGCCCTCTTCTTCCCCTTAGGAGAGGAATTGTCGGTTCTTCCCTTCGGAGCAGCCTCCTTCGAGGAGGCCATAGTTTCCTTGTCCTCCCCCTCACTTCCCTCCAAAGGCACAATCTTCAACATCCTGACTAGCACGGGATCCGGCCTGGTCTCAGGAAGGGGAGCCGGACACCTGATCAGCTTTGCCTTTGCTATCCACTCCTGTTTAAAAGGACAGCTCTTTTAGGGGCGAATTTATGACAATTTTACGGATAGCGAGTCCGGGCACAAGGTTACTTACATGAGTATTCGGGCGATTGCAGCTTAAACCTGCGTCCTCGGTCAAATCCGGACACATTGCTTGTGATCCGAAGAACATTTTATACATCTCCATGGGCGTTGCACCCATAAAATGCTGGAGAGCTCGTGGTCCCTCCGGATTAAACTCCCACAAACGAAGGGAGCGACGTTTGCCGGGCAGTGTTCGGCGAATCAGCATGACCTGCGTCACCTTGACCAGGTTGAGGTCTCTTTCTAAGAGATCCCTAATGCGGCCCTGCAACAAGGGCACGTCTTTGGATAACCCCCAATATAATCCTTTGTTGACCCATGACGCTAGCCGTGGTGGGGGACCCGAGCGAAAGGTAGGAGGCGCCACCCACTTGGTGCTCCTGGGAGCGGTGATATAGAACCACTCTCGTTGCCACAAGCCGAGCTCCTCTTGAAAGGATCCCTTGGGCCATGGAGCACCAGCATTCTTACTTATGACAGCGCCTCCGCACACTGCGTGCCGTCCCTCGATCATCTTTGGCTCCACTCCAAAAGTCTTGAGCCATAATCCGAAGTGAGGAGTAACATGGAGGAACGCTTCGCACACAACGATGAATGAGGAAATGTGGAGGATGGACTCCGGAGCTAAATCATGAAATTCCAGCCCATAATAGAACATCAGCCCCCTCACGAAGGGATCCATCGGGAAGCCTAACCCCCAAAGGAAGTGAGACATGAACACTACGCTCTCACCGGGCTGGGGACTGGGAATAGCCTGCCTTTGAGCAGGCAACCTATGCAAAATTTCGGCAGTCAAGAACTTAGCCTCCCTCAACTTTAGCACGTCCTCCTCCGTGACGGAGGAGGGCATCCATCGGCCTTGAAGGTCGGGACCGGACATTGTCGAAGGTCCGAAGCGCCTGGAATCTGGAGCCTAGGGTGTTGGAACTCGAGGCGACGGGCGAACTTGTTTTGAGATTGGAGAAAAGGAGTAAGGCCTTGGTCTCTTTATAAGAGGTTGAATACCAGGAGCCCTCCCCGTAACCGTTTGGGACTCGCCTTTAATCGAGAAGACATGCTAACGGGCACGATTGGGTTACCCATGTCTGTATTGATGAGAATCCCGTAAATGAAGGGGACACGATCTCTGCTTTGACAAGACGTGCCAAGGAAACCGCCTCACAAAACACACTGAGGTGGAAAAGTGAAAATGATTCGAATAAAGGCTTGGCCGTAGTGTGATGTCACGTTGCGGAATACGTCAGCGGATTAGATTTGTGTTAATATTATTCTCTCTGTGGCAATACGTGGAAACTTATTTTGCAGAGCCGGACACTACTCTTGGTGTTTACAAACTTTTATGAAGAATTTGGAGGAGGAACCCGCCTTGCAATGCCGAAGACAATCTACGCGCCGGACTCGTCGTCATTGAAGCCTGGTTCAGGGGCTACTGAGGGAGTCCTGGATTAGGGGGTGTTCGGGTAGCCGGACTATACCTTCAGCCGGACTCCAGGACTATGAAGATACAAGATTGAAGACTTCATCCCGTGTCCGGATGGGACTTTCCTTGGTGTGGAAGGCAAGCTTGGAGATGCGGATATTCAAGATCTCCTACCATTGTAACCGACTTTGTGTAACCCTAACCCTCTCCGGTGTCTATATAAACCGGAGGGTTTTAGTCCGTAGGACAACTTCATCATACAACAATCATACCATAGGCTAGCTTCTAGGGTTTAGCCTCCTTGATCTCGTGGTAGATCTACTCTTGTACTACCCATATCATCAATATTAATCAAGCAGGACGTAGGGTTTTACCTCCATCAAGAGGGACCGAACCTGGGTAAAACACCATGTTCCTTGCCTCATGTTACCATCCGGCCTAGACGCACAGTTCGGGACCCCCTACCCGAGATCCGCCGGTTTTGACACCGACAGTCCCAATCTTCAGAGTTGTGTTTAATTCTATCCAATAAATTCCATCTGAATTCAATAGTCTTCATCATAAAAGAGCCAACACGAGAAGTATCGAGCATGGTGCGATTGTTATCAGAAAGCCGAGCGTATAAATTTTGAATGATCATTTCTCTTGAGATCTCATGATTGGGGCATTAATATAACATTGATTTAAGCCTCCCCCAAGCTTGAGCGATGCTTTCTCCTTTGCAAGGCCAGAAATTATATATATAATTGTGATCACGATGAACAAGATGCATAGGGTAATACTTTTGATGAAATTCCAACTTCAATCTTTTATAGTCCCGTGATCTCATATCATCACATAGCCTATACCATATCAATGCGTCTCCCTTCAAAGATAAAGGGAAGACCTTCTTATTAGCAACATCATCGGGTATACCTGCAAGCTTAAATAATCCACAAACTTCATCCACATATATTAAGTGCTCGTCAGGATGCTTTGTTCCATCCCCTGTAAAAGGGTTAGCTAGCAGTTTTTCCATCATACCCGAAGGAAATTCAAAAGGAGTTTCATTTTCAATAGGTTCAATAGGTTGAGGAGCAACTCTTTGCTCTACTGGACGGGGTGAAGATACCCCGAACAAGCCCCTCAGAGAATTACTTTCCATAGTAATAGGTGACAGTAAATTTCAGCACACTATATAAATTTTTCCTTACGAAATTTCACCTACCAAAGGCGCTACACTCCCCGGCAACGGCACCAGAAAAGAGTCTTGATGACCCACAAGTATAGGGGATCTATCTTAGTCCTTTCAATAAGTAAGAGTGTCGAACCCAACGAGGAGCAGAAGGAAATGATAAGCGGTTTTCAGCAAGGTATTCTCTGCAAGTACTGAAATAAGTGGTAACAGGTAGTTTTGTGACAAGATGAATTGTAATGAGCAACAAGTAACAAAAGTAAATAAAGTGCAGCAAGGTGGCCCAATCCTTTTTGTAACAAAGGACAAGCCGGAACAAACTCTTATAATAGGAAAAGCGCTCCCGAGGACACATGGGAATATCGTCAAGCTAGTTTTCATTGCGTTCATATGATTCACGTTCGATACTTTGATAATTTGATATGTGTGTGGACCGGTGCTTGGGTGTTGTTCTTACTTGAACAAGCATCCCACTTATGATTAACCTCTATTGCAAGCATCCACAACTACAACAAAAGTATTAAGGTAAACCTAATCATAGCACGAAACATGTGGATCCAAATCAGCCCCTTACGAAGCAACGCATAAACTAGGGTTTAAGCTTCGGTCACTCTAGCAACCCATCATCTACTTTTTACTTCCCAATGCCTTCCTCTAGGCCCAAATAATGGTGAAGTGTTATGTAGTCGACGTTCACATAACACCACTAGAGGCTAGACAACATACATCTTATCAAAATATCAAACGAATACCAAATTCACATGACTACTAATAGCAAGACTTCTCCCTTGTCCTCAGGAACAAACATAATTACTCACAAAGCATATTCATGTTCATAATCAGAGGGGTAATAATATGCATATAGGATCTGAACATATGATATTCCACCAAATAAACCAACTAGCATCAACTACAAGGAGTAATCAACACCACTAGCAACCTACTAGCACCAATCCCGGACTTCAAGACAAGAATTGGATACAAGAGTTGAACTAGGGTTTGGAGATGAGATGGTGCTAGTGAAGATGTTGATGGAGATTGCCCTCTCTCGATGAGAGGAGCGTTGGTGATGACGATGGTGATGATTTCCCCCTCCCGGAGGGAAGTATCCCCGGCAGAACAGCTCTGCCGAAGCTCTAGATTGGTTCCGCCAAGGTTCCGCCTCGTGGCGGCGGAGTCTCGTCCTGAAAGGTTGCTTCTGATTTTTTTTCATCGAAAGACTTCATATAGGAGAAGATGGACGTCGGAGAGCCACCAGGGGGCCCACGAGGTAGGGGGCGCGCCCTAGGGGGGGCGCCCCCACCCTCGTGAGCAGGGTGTGGGCCCCCTGGCCTTCATCTTTGGAGAGGATTTTTCTTTATTTGTTTTAAGATGTTCCATGGAGTTTCAGGACTTTTGGAGTTGCGCAGAATAGGTCTCTAATATTTGCTCCTTTTCCAGCCCGGAATTCCAGCTGCCGGCATTCTCCCTCCTTATATAAACCTTGTAAAATAAGAGAGAATAGCCATAAGTATTGTGATATAAAGTGAAATAATAGTCCATAATGCAATAAATATTGATATAAAAGCATGATGCAAAATGGACATATCACTTACCTAGACTTTAATGCTATGGTTCACCACCATTTTGTCGAGAGGAATGAATCACCTCTCCAGTATCGACTAATCTTTGACACACGTTGTGCTATCCATATTACTCTCCCTGCTCCTTCCTTCTTTGATCATCAGGCAAAAGGAAGATATGTTATTACCAGAGAGGAGGCAGATGAGTACGAGCGGAGAGAGAAGGCCGCTCGTCGCCACGCTGCAGCTCAGGAGGCGATAGCCGCTGCATCTCAGTACGACCCCAACTACTGTTATGGATATTCGCCAGGCCAGCCGTGGCCATAGACCAACTTAAGCCAAAAGCCTAAGCTTGGGGGAGTACATATTTCTCACCGACATTACATTTATGTTCACACACTCATTGCTGGATGTCGGTGCTCATACTTTTTCATTGTATCATCCATGGTAGTTTATTTTCCTTTTTATGCTTTCTTCTTGTGTGTTTAATAAACCTTAAGAAAAACCAAAAAAATTAGTTGTAGCTTTTAGTTAGTTTATTTTCCATGCTTGTAGTAGTAATTAAAAAGAAAACCCAAAAATATTTCATGTTCTTCTTTTGCTTATTGGAGCTCTCCCGTGTAAATAGTTTTTTTGGGGGGTCGATAGGAGAAGACCATGATTAAATTGTTGAAGTGGCTCTTATATACATTATTGTTGATCTGACAAAAGAGCCCATATTGCCCTATCTTCTCCTGTTTATTGAATTCTTGCAGATTCCATCTTAGTCCAATGCACACGCACTACTATTATTATTATTCACATCGTTCGGTCGTGCAAGTGAAGGGAAATTATGACGATATATGATGGACTGACTAAGATGAGAAAAGCTGGTATGAACTCGACCTCTTTTGTTTTTGTAAATATGATTAGTTCATCATTCCTGATTCAGCCTATTATGAATAAACATGTTTGCCATGACAACTAGAGATCATAGTTTCTTGTGCCATGCTTGATTAGCTATGAGTTATAATGGTTTACCTTGCGTGCCAACATGCTATTAAAATGGTTGTGATGTGGTATGATAGGGTGGTATCCTCCTCTGAATGATTTAAGTGACTTGACTTGGCACATGTTCACGCATGTAGTTGAAACAAAATCAACATAGCCTTCACGATATTTATGTTCATGGTGGATTATATCCTACTCATGCTTGCAGTCGGTGTTGATTAATTTTAATGCATGTTCATGACTGTTGTCGCTCTCTAGATGGTCGCTTCCCAGTCTTTTGCTAGCCTTCACTTGTACTAAGCGGGAATACTTCTTGTGCATCCAATCCCTTAAACCCCAAAGTTATTCCACATGAGTCCACTATACCTACCTATATACGATATCTACCTGCCGTTCCAAGTAAATTTGTATGTGCCAAACTCTAAACCTTCAAATAAATATCCTGTTTTGTATGCTCGAATAGCTCATGTATCAACTAGGGCTATCCGTATCTTCCATGTTAGGCGGGTTATTCTCAAGAGGAGTGGACTCTGCTCCTCACTCACGAGATAAGTGTTGGTCATCAGGATGCCCAGTCCCATGCTTTATGCAAACTAAATCAAAATAATTGCAAACAGAACTCCCCCTGTGTGATGCCCAGATAATCACACTACAGTAACCTTTGATAATGATACCACATCACCCCAATTATTGTTGCTAATCTCGCATTAGTTCGAAACCGGTTCAGATTCTAATTCAAAATCAAGCAAACAATAGAAGTTTTCAAATATTAAAACTAAAATGTTCTGGAGGTGTCAAATAATTCATAAGTAATATTGATGAAGAAACCAAGTTTTTATAAAATAGTTAAATGCACTAAGATAATTAAAGTACTGGGCTAATCAATTAGTTATTGCCTTTTATAATTAGTAAAAATGTTAGGCTATTTTATTTGGGTGCCATAATTAAAGGAGGCAGTAGTATTTTTCGCTATGCTGATCTAGGAGCTATTTTTTAAGTTAAAAGTAAATTGAAACTATAGAGAAAAGAAAATGCAAAAGAAATAAAAAGAACCCCTGTGCCAGAGCCAGCTGATACGTCTCCGTTGTATCTATAATTTTTGATTGTTCCATGCCAATATTATTCAACTTTCATATACTTTTGGATACTTTTTATACTATTTTTGGGACTAACATGTTGATCCAGTGCCCAGTGCCAGTTCCTGTTTGTTGCATGTTTTTTGTTTCACTGAATATCCATATCAAACGGAATAAAAACTGACGAAGATTTTTTGGAATATATCTGATTTTTGGGAAGAAGAATCCACGCGAGACGATGCTCGAGGGGCCCACGAGGTAGGGGGGCGCGCCCCAGGGTGTCAGGCGCGCCCCTGACCCTCGTGGCCACCCCGTAAGGCGGTTGGTGCCCTTCTTTCACTGCAAGAAAGCTAATTCCCAGATAGAGATCGTGTCAAAATTTCAGCCAAATCGGAGTTACGAATCTCCGGGAATATAAGAAACAGTGAAAGGGAAGAATCTGAGAACGCAGAACCAGAGAGAAACAGAGAGATAGATCCAATCTCGGAGGGGCTCTCGCCCCTCCCATGCCATGGAGGCCAAGGACCAGAGGGGAAACCCTTCTCCCATCTAGGGAGGAGGTCAAGGAAGAAGAGGAAGAACGGGGCCCCTCTCCCCCTCTCCTCCGGTGGCGCCGGAACGCCGCCGTGGCCATCATCATCATCACCGCGATCTTCACCAACACCTCCGCCATCTTCACCAACATCTCCATCACCTTCCCCCCTCTATCTACAGTGGTCCGCTCTCCCGCAACCCGCTGTACCCTCTACTTGAACATGGTGCTTTATGCTTCATATTATTATCCAATGATGTGTTGCCATCCTATGATGTCTAAGTCGTCCTATCGGTGGTTGATGAATTGCTATGATTGATTTAATTTTCTTGTGGTTATGTTGCTGTCCTTTGGTGCCCATCATATGAGCGCGCGCGTGGATCACACCATAGGGTTAGTTTTATGTTGATAGGACTATGTATTGGAGGGCAAGAGTGACAGAAGCTTCAACCTAGCATAGAAATTGATGCATACGGGATTGAAGGGGGACCAATATATCTTAATGCTATGGTTGGGTTTTACCTTAATGAATATTAGTAGTTGCGGATGCTTTCTAATAGTTCCAATCATAAGTGCATAGAATTCCAAGTAAGGGATGACATGCTAGCAGTGGCCTCTCCCACATAATACTTGCTATCGGTCTAGTAAAGTAGTCAATTGCTTAAGGGACAATTTCGCAACTCCTACCACCACTTTTCCACACTCGCTATATTTACTTTAGTTGCTTCTTTACCTTAACAGCCCCTAGTTTTATTTTCGTGCTCTTTACTTTCTTGCAAGCCTTTCCGAAAACACCTACAAAGTACTTCTTATTTCATACTTGTTCTAGGTAAAGAGAACGTCAAGCGTGCGTAGAGTTGTATCGGTGGTTGATAGAACTTGAGGGAATATTTGTTCTACCTTTAGCTCCTCATTGGGTTCGACACTCTTACTTATCGAGAACTGTTGCGATCCCCTATACTTGTGGGTTATCAAGACCTTTTTCTGGCGCCGTTGCCGAGGAGCAATAGCGTGGCGTGAATATTCTCGTGTGTGCTTGTTTTCTTTATCACTAAGTAATTTTTATTTGCTGTTCTTAGTTGTTTTCTATCTTTACTTATGGGTAGGAAACGCAAAATACCAAAAAAATTAGTTGTACCTACTAAACTAATGGTTGAAGAACCACTCAAAATCTATCACACTGCTGAAGCTTATTACTTGGATCATCTTCGATCTCTATGTGCTCGTGCCGAAACCCCAACTAGCTTAGTTGAGGGCAAATCTTTAGATGAGCATGCTTGTTATGTACGACACCAAATATCTGAAAAAGGGAAAACTTTACTGGATCAAATTCATCGTTTGCAATGCTATGCTTGGAATTTATGTGAAATATATGATTATACTTATTGTTCTGAAGACCCTAAGAAGCACCTTCCCTACCAATGTTTGTTTAGTGATAATGGAATCGTATCCTCTTATGCTAAGGGTGTTTATAGTTACTATGATGTTCAACAAATTGAAGAATTTGTTGCTTTTAAGGGTGCTTACGAAATTGCTTCTTTGATTGAAAAGTATGATGCTACTCTCTACAAATCTGAAAATTTTGCCGTACTTAAATATTGCTGTGATAATTATGCTTCTAATGCCTATGTTGAACCATATATTGAGTACTACTCTGTTGTCCAAGAAGAGACTAATATTTTGCAGGAGTCTATGGAAGAAGAAATAGATGAAATTGTGAGCTCATTGGATGAAAAAGATGATGAGGAGAGCGAAGAACAAAAGGAGGAAGAGAGGATTAGCTACCCGTGCCCACCTTCTAATGAGAGTAACTCTTCAACTCATACATTGTTTAATTTCCCTTCGTGCTTACCGGAGGATGATTGCTATGATGCTTGTTATGATCCCATTGATTCTCTTGAAATATCCCTTTTTGATTATGCTTGCTATGCTTGTGGCCAAGACGCCAATATGAATTATGCTTATGGAGATGAACTTGCTATAGTTCCTTATGTTAAACATGAAATTGTTGCTATTGCACCCACGCATGATAGTCCTATTATCTTTTTGAATTCTCCCAACTACACTTTTTCGGAGAAGTTTGCCTTTATTAAGGATTATATTGATGGGTTGCCTTTTACCGTTGCACATGATGATTTTGATAGATATAATATGCATGTACTTGCTGCTCCGACTTGCAATTATTATGAGAGAGGAACTATATCTCCACCTCTCTATGTTTCCAACATGACAAAATTGCAAGAAACTGTTTATACTATGCATTGGCCTTTACTATGTGTGCATGAATTGTTCTTTTATGACATGCCGATGCATAGGAAGAGAGTTAATCTTCGTCATTACATGATACATGTTACTTTGTGCTCACTACTAAATTACAAATCATTGCTAATTAAAATTGGTTTTGATATACCTTGGGATCCGGGTGGATTCACTACTTGAGCACTATATGCCTAGCTTAATGGATTTAAAGAAAGCGCTGCCAGGGAGACAACCCGGAAGTTTTAGAGAGTCATTTATTTCTACTGAATGCTTTCATATAGTTTAAAAACAACAAAAATAAAGAGGGGAACCCAAAACTTTATCAAAAAGGAAAGTGAAAGTGAGAAAGACAAGCATTGTTGAAGTGGGAGAGCTCCTTGAACTTTGTTCATGCTCACGGCAACTTTATGAATCTTGATTACAGAAACTTTTCAACAAAAATAAGTATCCCCTTGTAAAATTCCATTGTATTATAAAAATAATGTGCCAAGGTTTGCCTTTAGGATGTTTACATTTGCTTGATGGTTTGTACGGTGCAGGACAGAAACTTTGCCTGTAGTGCGCGATTTTACATTTTTGGCTGAAAGGTCAAATGGTTCTGATTCTTTTTGCACTGTATTACTATACAAATTTTTTATTTTTCCTAATTTTGGTAGAATTTTTCAAGTATCAGAAGTATGGTGAATGTTCAGATTGCTACAGACTGTTCTGTTTTAGACAGATTCCGTTTTTGATGCATAGTTTGCTTGTTTTGATGAAACTATCAATTTATATCAGTGGATTAAGCCATGAAAAACTTATATTACAGTAGACACAATGCAAAAACAAAATATGAATTGGTTCTCAGCATTACTTAGAGTAGTGATTTGCTTTATTATACTAACGGATCTTACCGAGTTTTCTGTTGAAGTTTTGTGTGGATGAAGTGTTCGATGATTGAGAAGGTCTCGATGTGAGAAGAAGGAAGAGAGGCAAGAGCTCAAGCTTGGGGATGCCCGAGGCACCCCAAGTAAATATTCAAGGAGACTCAAGCGTCTAAGCGTGGGGATGCTGGGGAGGCATCCCCTCTTTCTTCAACAAGTATCGGTATGTTTTCGGATTCATTTCGTTCATGCGATATGTGCAATCTTGGAGCGTCTTTTGCATTTAGTTTTCATTTTTCTTTTATGCGCCATGCTGGTATTAGATAGTCCTTGGTTGATTTATAGAATGCTATTTTCACTTCACTTATATTCTTTGAGTATGGCTTTATAGAATGCTTCATGTGTTTCACTTATATCATTTGAAGTTTGGATTGCATGTTTCTCTTTATATAGACAACCGCCATCTATAGAATGCTCTTTTGCTTCACTTATATTTATTAGAGCGTGGGCATACCTTTTGTAGAAAGAATTAAACTCTCTTGCTTCACTTATATCTATTTAGAGAGATGATAGGAACTAGTCATTCACATGGTTAGTCATAAAATCCTACATAAAACTTGTAGATCACTGAATATGATATGTTTGATTCCTTGCAATAGTTTTGCGATATAAAGATGGTGATATTAGAGTCATGCTAGTGGGTAGTAGTGGATTAGCAGAAATACTTGTATTGAGGTTTGTGATTCCCGTAGCATGCACGTATGGTGAACCGTTATGTGATGAAGTCGGAGCATGATTTATTTGTTGATTGTCTTCCTTATGAGTGGCGGTCGGGGACGAGCGATGGTCTTTTCCTACCAATCTATCCCCCTAGGAGCATGCGCATAGTACTTTGTTTCGATGACTAATAGATTTTTATAATAAGTATGTGAGTTCTTTATGATTAATGTTGAGTCCATGGATTATACGCCCTCTCACCCTTCCACTGTTGCTAGCCTCTCTAGTACCGCACAACTTTCGTCGGTACCATAAACCCAACATATACCTTCCTCAAAACAGCCACCATACCTACCTATCATGGCATTTCCATAGCCATTCCGAGATATATTGCCATGCAACTTCCATCATCATCATATACATGACTTGAGCATTCATTGTCATATTGCTTGCATGATCATAAGATAGCTAGCATGATGTTTTCATGGCTTGTCCGTTTTTTGATGTCATTGCTATGCTAGATCATTGCACATCCTGGTACACCGCTGGAGGCATTCATATAGAGTCATATCTTTGTTCTAGTATCGAGTTGTAATATTGAGTTGTAAGTAAATAAAAGTGTGATGATCATAATTATTAGAGCATTGCCCCAGTGAGGAAAGGATGATGGAGACTATGATTCCCCCATAAGTCGGGATGAGACTCCGGACTTTACAAAAAAAAATAAAAGAGGCCAAAGAAGCCCAAATAAAAAAAGAGGCCAAAGAAGCCCACCATAAAAATAAAAAAAAAAATAAAACAAAACAAAAAATGAGAGACAAAGAGAGAAGGGGCAGTGCTACTATCCTTTTTCCACACTTGTGCTTCAAAGTAGCACCATGTTCTTCATGTAGAGAGTCTCTTGAGTTATCACTTTCATATACTAGTGGGAATATTCATTATAGAACTTGGCTTGTATATTCCGATGATGGGCTTCCTCAAATGCCCGAGGTCTTCATCAGAAAGCAAGTTGGATGCACACCCACTTAGTTTCAGTGGGAGCTTTCATACACTTATATCTCTAGTGCATCCGTTGCATGGCAATCCCTACTCACTCACATTGATATCTGTTGATGGGCATCTCCATAGCCCGTTGATACACCGAGTTGATGTGAGACTATCTTCTCCTTTTTGTCTTCTCCACCATCATATTCTATTCCACCTATAGTGCTATGTCCATGGCTCACGCTCATGTATTGCGTGAAAGTTGAAAAGGTTTGAGAACGTCAAAATTATGAGACAATTGCTTGGCTTGTCATTGGGGTTGTGCATGATGTGAATATTTTGTGTGGTGAAGATGGAGCACAGCCAGACTATATGATTTTGTAGGGATAACTTTCTTTGGCCTTGTTATTTTGAAAAGACGTGATTGCTTTATTAGTGGGCTTGAAGTATTATTGTTTTTATGTCAAATGATAGACTATTGCTTTGAATCACTCGTATCTTAATATTCATGCCATGATTAGACATATGATCAAGATTATGCTAGGTAGCATTCCACATCAAAAATTATCTTTTTTATCATTTACCTACTCGAGGACGAGCAGGAATTAAGCTTGGGGATGCTGACACGTCTCCGTCGTATCTATAATTTTTGATTATTCCATGCCAATATTATTCAACTTGCATATACTTTTGGCAACTTTTTATACTATTTTTGGGACTAACATATTGATCCAGTGCCCAGTGCCAGTTCCTGTTTGTTGCATGTTTTTTGTTTCGCAGAATATCGTCCAAATGGAATAAAAATTGACGGAGATTTTTTTTTGGAATATATATGATTTTTGGGAAGAAGAATCCACGCGAGACGATGCTCGAGGGGCCCACGAGGTAGGGGCGCGCCCCAGGGTGTCAGGCGCGCCCCTGACCCTCGTGGCCACCCCGTAAGGCGGTTGGTGCCCTTCTTTCTCCGCAAGAATGCTAATTTCCGGATAGAGATCGTGTCAAAATTTCAGCCCAATTGGAGTTACGGATCTCCGGGAATATAAGAAACGGTGAAAGGGAAGAATCTGAGAACGCAGAACCAGAGAGAAACAGAGAGATAGATCCAATCTCGGAGGGGCTCCCGCCCCTCCCATGCCATGGAGGCCAAGGACCAAAGGGGAAACCCTTCTCCCATCTAGGGAGGAGGTCAAGGAAGAAGAGGAAGAAGGGGTCCCCTTTCCCCCTCTCCTCCGGTGGCGCCGGAACGCCGTCGTGGCCATGATCATCATCACCGCGATCTTCACCAACACCTCCGCCATCTTCACCAACATCTCCATCACCTTCCCCCCTCTATCTACAGCGGTCCACTCTCCTGCAACCCGCTGTACCCTCTACTCGAACATGGTGCTTTATGCTTCATATTATTATCCAATGGTGTGTTGCCATCCTATGATGTCTAAGTAGATTTTCGTTGTCCTATCGGTGGTTGATGAATTGCTATGATTGATTTAATTTTCTTGTGGTTATGTTGTTGTCCTTTGGTGCCCATCATATGAGCACGCGCGTGGATCACACCATAGGGTTAGTTGTATGTTGATAGGACTATGTATTGGAGGGCAAGAGTGACAAAAGCTTCAACCGAGCATAGAAATTGATGCATACGGGATTGAAGGGGGACCAATATATCTTAATGCTATGGTTGTGTTTTACCTTAATAAACATTAGTAGTTGCGGATGCTTGCTAATAGTTCCAATCATAAGTGCATAGAATTCCAAGTAAGGGATGACATGCTAGCAGTGGCCTCTCCCACATAATACTTGCTATTGGTCTAGTAAAGTAGCCAATTGCTTAAGGGACAATTTCGCAACTCCTACCACCACTTTTCCACACTCACTATATTTACTTTAGTTGCTTCTTTACCTTAACAGCCCCTAGTTTTATTTTCGTGCTCTTTACTTTCTTGCAAGCCTTTCCGAAAAGACCTACAAAGTACTTCTAGTTTCATACTTGTTCTAGGTAAAGCGAACGACAAGCGTGCGTAGAGTTGTATCGGTGGTCGCTAGAACTTGAGGGAATATTTGTTCTACCTTTAGCTCCCCGTTGGGTTCGACACTCTTACTTATCGAAAACTGTTGCGATCCCCTATACTTGTGGATTATCACCAGCCAAGTGGCCCGACCCACTTCCCCTCCCTCGGTCGTCCTCCTGTTCCCCCGACTTGGGTCGCTACAGGGGGCGCCCCGCTGGTCCAGCTCGACGGCGTTGGCGAGTGGATAAGAGGCTGCGCCCGCGTGCTCTCTTCCTTCCCCTGGAACCCTAGCCACCCACTACCCCCCCAGATCTAGATCCACCTCTCCCCTCTCCTCTGGCTCAATTTTGAGCTCGCAAAGTCACACGGTCGAGGCTTCCCCGCCGTCGTTGACGCGTCCACCAGCCTCTTCGGTGCTCGGGAGCACGTCCTGGGGGTTCGTCATGTTCGTCCACGTCCGTTCAAGGCATTGGAGCAAGGCGGGAAGCTGCATGGATGGAGCCGTCGACCTCTTCTTCCTCCTCTCATCTCCGTTGCATACATCACCGGCCGTCGTCGTCGACTACCCCGAGATCCGGTGCCTCCCCGACTCCACCTCGCGCACACTATTGCATGCCTATAGGGCCAGTGAGGCCCTGTCCTTTGTTCCCCCCGTCTTCTCCTCTACCGTGCCCGTACTCTAGTGCCCGTCCCGAAGAAATTGAGCTCCGGCCACCGCCATGGCTGACGACCTCCGCGTCCTTGAGCTCCTCTGTCCAAGGCGGTCACACCACTGTGTTCCTGCTAACCGTAGCAGCCGTCTAGGCTCTTCGTTGGCCTAGTTACGAACCTGCAGCGCCGCGCCCGTGCTCCGTTGTCGTACAACCTGCCCGCGCCGCGCCCTACTTCTTCCCCCTACTTGTTCCCGCGAGCTGCCGTCCCTGCTGCTCACCTGTTGCTGCACAGCGACCCGTCGTCCGCGTCCTGTCCGTCGCCTCGCTTGCCACCTCCCCCGTGCGCTTCGCTGGTGCTTTGCTCACCTTAGCTGCTGCTTGCCGTTGTCGTTGCCCGCTCGCCTTGCCTTCTCCGCCTAGCCCCCGGCTCGCACTCGTCATTTGTTGTCGTTGCCTGCACTGCCCCGCTGGTTGCTCCTCGCCGCATCGCTGCCCCGACGCCGCTGCACTACTGCTGATGGCTGCTGCTGCCTCGGCACGCGGCCGCGCCACCGAACCGCCCCGCTCCACTCCGACCGCAGCCCCGCGCGCACCGGCCAACTCCCCTTCGCCGCCCCCTCGCATGCCCTTGGCGCCGCCTTCGGCAGCCGCTCGGCGGCCTTCGTCCGTGCGCCCAGGTTCGCCCCTACGGGCTCCCAACGCCCGCATCCGTAACCCACGCACCCAAAAGGCCTCTAGGACGCTGACTACTGTGGCCCAGCGCCCAGCCCTTTAAAAAAAGAGAGAATTAGAATTAATAAAATAATAATAATAATTAAAACATTAATTAATGTAATTAATGTAATTAATATTGCTTAGTTAACTAATTAACTACCTCACTAGTTTAATCAAACAATGACAAGGAGGCCCCACCCTCCTGTTGACCAGTCAAAGTTTGACTGGTCAACTGGGTCCACTGGCCCACATGTCACCCTTTGTGTACATTCTATGTACACAGGGCTGGGTACCCATAGCATTTTTTCTATTACTTTTGAAATACAAATAATTTAGGAAGATGGATTAAATCTTTAAAAAATTCATAGAAAATAAACCGTAGCTCGGATCGAAAAACTTTGTACATGAAAGTTGCTCAGAATGACGAGACGAATCCGAATGTGCGATCCGTTTGTCTGTCACACATCCCTAGCATAGTGAATGCGCAACTTTCCCCCTCCAATCCATCTGTCCGAAAACGTGAAACACCCGGAATACTTTCCCGGATGTTTCCTCCCTTAGCCGGTATCGCCTACTACTGCGTTAGGTCACCCTAGCATCACATATTGCCATGTTATACTTTGTGTTGCTTTGATTGCTTTATTATTTATTTGTGTTCTCCTTTCATTACTTCTTTCCGGTAGACCTCGAGACCGCCGTTGTTACCCCCGTGATCGACTACATCGACGACGACCCCTCCTTCTTGCCAGAGCAACCAGGCAAGCCCCCCCTTGATCACCAGATATCGCCTACTCTCCTCTATACTGCTTACATTAGAGTAGTGTAGCATGTTACCGCTTTCCGTTAATCCTATTCTGATGCATAGCCTGTCATTGTTGCTACAACTGTTGATACCTTACCTGCAATCCTAAATGCTTAGTATAGGATGCTAGATTATCATCAGTGACCCTACATTCTTGTCAGTCTGCCATGCTATACTATCGGGCCATGATCACGTCGGGTGTTGATCACGGGACATACACATATCCATCCTATAAATGTTGTGACTAAAGTCGGGTCGGCTCATTGAGTACCCGCAAGTGATTCTGATGTTGGGGGCTGAAGGGGCAGGTGGTTCCACCCAGGTAGTGGTGGGCCTAGGTTCCCGACGGCCCCCGGCTATTACTTTGAGGTGGAGCGACAGGGCAGGCGGAGACCACCTAGGAGAGAGGTGGGCCTGGCCCTGGTCGGCGTTCGTGGTTACTTCAAAATAACACACTTAACGAGATCTGGGTATTTGATCTGAGTCTGGCTACTGGCCTATACGCACTAACCAACTACGCAGGAACAGTTATGGGCACTCGGCGTCGTGGTATCAGCCGAAGCCTTTGTGACGTCAGCGACTGAGCGGCGCGTGCCGGGTTGGACCATGTAACGCAACTTCCTTTGTAATGGAGGTTGCTAGGTCTGCTCTCCGGCCGCCCTCACAACATGCAGGTGTGCAATGGGCGATGGGCCCAGACCCCTGCGCCATAGGATTTAGACTGGCGTGTTGACCTCTCTGTTGTGCCTAGGTAGGGCTGTGACGTGTTGATCTTCCGAGGCCGGGCATGACCCAGGAAAGTGTGTCCGGACAAAGGGGATCGAGCGTGTTGGGAAATGTGGTGCACCCCTACATGGAAGTTAATCTATTCGAATAGTCGTGATCTTCAGTAACAAGACGACTTGGAGTTGTACGTTGACCTTATGACAACAAGAACCGGTTACTTAATAAAAACACCCTTCCAAGTGCCAGATACAACCCGGTGATCACTCTCTAACAGGGCGACGAGGAGAAGATCGCCGGGTAGGATTATGCTACACGATGCTACTTGGTGAACCTACCATCTACTCTCTTCTACATGCTGCAAGATGGAGGTGGCCAGAAGCGTAGTCTTCGATAAGGACTAGCTATCCCCCTCTTATTCCGGCATTCTGCAGTTCAGTCCACATATGATACCCTCATTCCATTTGATGCCAATGCATACATATGTAGTGTAGCTCCTTGCTTGCGAGTACTTTGGATGAGTACTCATGGTTGTGTTGCTCCCTCTTTTCCCCCTTTCTATACCCGATTGCTGCGACCAGACGATGGAGCCCAGGAGCTAGACGCCACTGTCGATGACGACTACTACTACTCGGGAGGTGCCTACTACTACGTGCAGGCCACTGACGACGACCAAGAGTAGTTTAGGAGGATCCCAGGCAGGAGGCATGTGCCTCTTTCTATCTGTATCCCAGTTTGTGCTAGCATTCTTAAGGCAAACTTGTTTGACTTATGTCTGTACTCAGATATTGTTGCTTCCGCTGACTCATCTATGATCGAGCTCTTGTATTCAAGCCTTCAAGGCCCGTGTCTTGTAATATAATGCTTGTATGACTTATTTTATTTGTAGAGTTGTGTTGTGATATCTTCCCGTGAGTCCCTGATCTTGATCGTACACGTTTGCGTGTATGATTAGTGTACGGTCAAATCGGGGGCATCACAAGTTGGTATCAGAGCCGACTGCTTGTAAGAATCCCCCTTCCACACTCCTTGGCCGAAGTCGAGTCTAGACATTACAAAACTTTTTACTAACATGGATGTGTGTCCTACGGGCCCACATCGCCATTTGGGTGGTATTACGATCTTTTACTCCTCGATCTTTACTCTGGGACTCTGAACTCTCTTCTACTCGGGTTAAATGATTTTACAAACTCCGACTCTAGGTTCTCGTAATTACTTCCTCCCGGAGAGCCCCTCACTCTAGATGATTGCTTAGTGTGCCGAAGGATCCCGAAGATACTCTCCGATGTTATCCCGAGAACTTTTGCTCATTGCATTTGCAATTCCCTTCCACCGTCACCCCCTATAGATAACTACATGCATTTGCCATTCTTACACTAGTCCCCAGTTGCTCTTGTTATTACAAGATACCCTGAAATACTCATTGTTGTTCCGAGAATCCTTTGAGCTTACTGCCTTGCAGTTCCTTGTCACCTGAATACCCCTACGGATAACTTTGTGCACCTATCGAGCATCCGCTCATCCTCAGTTGATTTATGTATTTCACAAAAGTCTTCAGAATACCATTCGTTCTTTTGAAAATCCTCAACAGCCTATTGTTCTTGAAATTCTTGCATACTTGCATTCCGGTTAATTCCATTGGTCTGGCAATTTACTTTAAAAACCTTTGTGATTGTCATTCTGATCCTTTTGACTCAACATGTGTGTGAATGCACACAATCATCAGTTGTTCCCTGGAAGTTATCCTTCCGATTCAAACGTCATTCCGGACATGAGTTGGATCTCGACCAATCAAATTGCCATCGATTGTACCTCTAAGGCTATTCAACTTATCCATCCCTAATCAGAGCATTGCTTCTGATCCCTTGTCTTGGGATTCATAATTCCTTTGCATTTGAGTTTTGAGTTAGTCAGTTGTTTCTATAAACTGATCTCCTTGCATTCCTTCTTCCTCTGGTTGAGTACCGATGCTCACATGAGGACCACCAGATCTTTTTTTGGATTTTGTTCGACACCATCCTTCATATTCATTAAACATTGTGAGATTTTCTTCGAATACATAATACCTTTGGTAAATTGTATCCCCTGCTTTTGTCAACCATGCTCTGCTCCTGAGCTTGTATTATTTACTCCTGAAGTTTGTGGTATATGTTTCTATGATGCCCCGATGGGTTCAACCTATGCCTTCCTTAATCTACGTGAACCCGAAAATTTTCACGGGTCATACTCCTCTGGTAATTCATGAGGTAGGTTTCACACTGAAATCATTTTTATTAGAGTTGTGAATGAAAGTTTATGCATTGGAGAAGTGGGCGTCGACCTTGAACTTTGTGTTCATGCCCATGGACCCGATGTGAAACTTATCATGGGAGATTCTTGCAAAATAGTTAATCATCTGGGTAATTCTTTTGGTGTCCTTAAATTGGATCCCCTGCAGCTATGGTTCCGACCATATTATTCTTCCTTGATCCCATTTCTCGGACAAGTTGAAGTACTTGTCTTCTGCAGGTCAATACATCTATCCAACAACTATTATGCTCTACCTTCGAGTATACCCTCCAGTATCTCGAGAATATCAAAGAACTGTGTTGCTTCCTATGAGTCTTCATCTAGTATTGCTTCTCATCGATTTCAGATTTCCCCCGGGTTCTGAGCTATTAGTCACTCGAGAACACCGATAAGTGAATCGATTCCGCACTTCGATTCAATAACTCCTAAATAATTTTCACTGCCTACGAGTTTAATAATCCTTCAAGTCATTCCTAGCCTAATCGACTATATCATTATTATGCTAAGTTTTAACTGTGCTACCTCACCCTTCTTCCTGGAGCACAAATTTCGATGGTGAGCTAATCTTACGTCGACCTTCCTTGTCTTATCATTTCTCCTTGAACAACAAACTTGATTTCGAGTTTGTATCGTACCCTTGGTTCCAATTACTTTTCGCTTCATCATTCCTTTGACTTGATGTCATCGTCGATCGATTACATCTTCATGATATCTCTCGACAAATGTGTCGTGATCATCATCAACATTCTGAGCTTTTCCTGGATATCAATCGAATTCATGATGAGAAATACCATCCTTGCCTCTCGATGGTTTGTGTCAGCACCAACAACATTCTTGTCTTTCCCCAACACAAACTTATTCATATAATTTGGGAAATACATCCTTTTTGGCATGTCGATGGATTGTGACTGAGCCCATCGGCCACACCCTCATCTTTTCCCTGCTAAAATTGTATGACTTATTTTCTAAGTTGTTTCCGATGGATCCTTGGTGTATCCAAAGTTTGACCTTTGCTTGAAACCATGTCAATGCTATCTCGAAGCATGTCTGTGGCAATCCAATCTTCAATAGGAACGTTTGAAGCACGATATTAAATTTTCTTTATGAATTATCCAAACACCGTTGTATGGGTAATGTCATGAATTTTCTTTCCCCTTACCTAAATGATTTTATACTTCTATCCTGTCATGGATATCATGCTCTACTTGTCCTTGGGAAGGATATACCCCTGAAATATGTGTTTTAACACATTTTCCTTTCCATTGTTCTGTTTAATCTGACAATTACATTTTCCATTCCATTGGTTTGTTTAAACCTTATTGTGATCCATATTATATAAGCAGTAATATTTCCCTGTTTATGTAAAACACCTCGTTGTATCACTCTGTTAGTAAGACCCTGTTAATATTGTTGATAACATTCCGGTAACCACCGACGGACGAGAACTTTACCAATTGGTCCGCCTCGTTCAACGAGTAGGAAGATGGTTCTCTTCATCCCTCGCCCTTGGTACCGATGTTGTCGACATAATTTATAGGTTATCCTCTGACATGCCTTGTTATCATGACTGTGCAAAATATCACCGCACTTTCTACTTTTAACCCACATGGTGGGCCCATAACCCACAGCTCCACAGGATCGAAACCTGACTCTCCGGTACACCACCTGTTTTCAAGGTTATTCCTCACGCGTGGCCTCATATGTTATTCACGAGCCACCTTCCGAGAGATCATCAATTCTAGTATCAGACACAATGCTTATTCCCATTGCTCTGAACCCTTTTCACGCCCTATTTCAGGCATCGAACGATTGCCTGTCCGCTCGAAACTTCTCATGATACCTCCTTACTTTGCTCTCGATATTTTCTTAAGTTTCAATTCGAGAGTTACTCTCCCCCACCTTCCCCGATGTTATCAACCAGATGGTCAACCTTGCAGAGGTCCGTTTTCCCAGAATACCACCCTTTCGTCTTTCGTAAGTACGATGAAGTTCCCGAAGAAAGGATGCCGACTTCATCATGACCTGAAACAGAGAAATGAAAACATCAAACATAGTGGATCTACCTCTTTGAGAAGAGCAACCAAGACCGAGAAGATTCGTTAGGATTTCGTAACCAGACCTTTCCCCTTTATTCCACCTCTTGAATCTCGGGACGAGATTTCTTGTAGTGGAGGAGAATTGTGACGCCCGGATAATCAAGCTACAGTAACCTCTGCTAATGACACCACGTCACCCCAATTACTGTTGCTAATCTCGCGTTAGTTCGAAATCGGTTCAGATTCAAATTCAAAATCAAGCAAACAATAAAAGTTTTCAAATATTAAAACTAAAATGTTCTGAGGTGTCAAATAATTCATAAGTAATATTGATGAAGAAACCAAGTTTTTATAAAATAGTTAAATGCACTCAGATAATTAAAGTAGTGGGTTAATCAATTAATTATTGCCTTTTATAATTAGTAAAAATGTTAGGCTATTTTATTTGGGTGCCATAATTAAAGGAGACAGTAGTATTTTTAGCTATGCTGATCTAGGAGCTATTTTATTTTTTTAAGTTAAAGGTAAATTGAAACTATAGAGAAAAGAAAATGTAAAAGAAATAAAAAGAACCCCTGGGCCAGAGCCAGCCAACTGGCCCGACCCACTTCCCCTCCCTCGGTCGTCCTCCTGTTCCCCCGACTGGGGTCGCTACAGGGGGCCCCCCGCCGGACTAGCTCGATGGCGTTGGCGAGTGGATAAGAGGTCGCGCCCGCGTGTTCTCTCCCTTCCCCTGGAACCCTAGCCACCCACTACCCCCCAGATCCAGATCCACCTCTCCCCTCTCCTCTGGCTCAATTTTGAGCTCGCAAACTCACACGGTTGAGGCTTCCCTGCCGTCGTTGACGCGTCCACCAGCCTCTCCGGCGCTCAGGAGCACGTCCTGGGGTTCGTCGTGTTCGTCCACATTCATTCAGGGCATTGGAGCAAGGCGGGAAGCTGCATGGATGGAGCCGTCGACCTCTTCTTCCTCCTCTCATCTCCGTCGCGTACATCACCGGCCGTCGTCGTCGACTACCCCGAGCTCCGGTGCCTCCCCGACTCCACCTCGCGCACACTATTGCACGCCTACAGGGACAGTGAGGCCCCGTCCTTCGTTCCCCCCGTCTTCTCCTCTACCGTGCCCGTACTCTAGTGCCTGTCCCGAAGAAATCGAGCTCCGGCCACCGCCATGGCCGATGACCTCCGCGTCCTTGAGGTCCTCCGTCCAAGGCCGTCGCACCACTACGTTCCTGCTAACCGTAGCAGCGGTCTGGGCTCTTCGTTCGCCTAGTTATGAACCTGCAGCGCCGCGCCCGTGCTCCGTCGTCGTACAACCCGCCCGCGCCACGCCCTACTTCTCCCCCCTGCTTGTTCCCGCGAGCTGCCCGTCCCTGCTGCTCGCCTATTGCTGCACAGCGACCCGTCGTCCGTGTCCTGTCCGTTGCCTCGCTTGCCACCTCCCCCGTGCGCTTCGCTGGCGCTCTGCTCGCCTTAGCTGCTGCCGTTGCCCGCTCGCCTTGCCTTCTCCGCCCAGCCCCCGGCTCGCGCTCGTCGTTAGCTGTCGTTGCCCGCACTGCCCCGCTGGTTGCTCCTCGCCGCATCGCTGCCCCGGCGCCGCTGCACTACTGCTCATTGCTACTGCTGCCTCCGCACGCAGCCGCGCCACCGAACCGCCCCGCTCCACTCCGACCGCAGCCCCGCGCGCACCGGCCAACTCCCCTTCGCCGCCCCCTCGCATGCCCTTGGCGCCGCCTTCGGCAGCCGCTCGGCGGCCTTCGTCCGTGCGCCCAGGTTCGCCCCTACGGGCTCCCAACGCCCGCGTCCGTAACCCACGCACCCAAAAGGCCTCTGGGCCGCTGACTACTGGGGCCCAGCGCCCTGCCCTTTAAAAGAAGAGAATTAGAATTAATAAAATAATAATAATAATTAAAACATTAATTAATTAACTTAATTAATATTGCTTAGTTAACTAATTAACTACCTCATTAGTTTAATCAGACAATGACAAGGAGGCCCCACCCTCCTGTTGACCAGTCAAAGTTTGACTGGTCAACTGGGTCCATTGGCCCACATGTCAGCCTTTGTGTACATTCTGTGTACACAGGGCTGGGTACTCATAGCATTTGTCTATTACTTTTGAAATACAAATAATTTAGGAAGATGGATTAAATCTTTAAAAAAATCATAGAAAATAAACCATAGCTCGGATCGAAAAAATTTGTACATGAAAGTTGTTCAGAACGACGAGACGTATCTGAACACGTGATCCGTTCATCCGTCACACATCCCTAGCATAGCGAACACACAACTTCCCCCCTCTAATCCGTCTGTCCGAAAACGTGAAACACCGGGAATACATTCCCGGATGTTTCCTCCCTTAGCCGGTATTGCCTACTACTGCGTTAGGTCACCCTAGCATCACATATTGCCATGTTATACTTTGTGTTGCTTTGACTGTTTTATTATTTATTTGTGTTCCCCTTCCGTTACTTCTTTCCGGTAGACCTCGAGACCGTCGTTGTTACCCCCGTGATCGACTACATAGACGACACCTCCTTCTTGACAGAGCAACCAGGCAAGCCCCCCTTGATCACCAGATATCGCCTACTCTCCTCTATACTGCTTGCATTAGAGTAGTGTAGCATGTTACCGCTTTCCGTTAATCCTATTCTGCTGCATAGCATGTCAATGTTGCTACAACTGTTGATACCTTACCTGCAATCCTAAATGCTTAGTATAGGATGCTAGATTATCATCAGTGGCCTTACATTCTTGTCAGTCTGCCATGCTATACTATCGGGCCATGATCACGTCGGGTGTTGATCACGGGACATACATATATCCATCCTATAAATGTTGTGACTAAAGTCGGGTCGGCTCATTGAGTACCCGCAAGTGATTCTGATGTTGGGGGCTGAAGGGGCAGGTGGTTCCACCCAGGTTGTGGTGGTCCTAGGTTCCCGAGAGCCCCCGGCTGTTACTTTGAGGCGGAGCGACAGGGCAGGCGGAGACCACCTAGGAGAGAGGTGGGCCTGGCCCTGGTCGGCGTTCGTGGTTACTTCAAAATAACAAGCTTAACGAGATCTGAGTCTGGCTACTGGCCTATACGCAATAACCAACTACGCGGGAACTGTTATGGGCACTGGACATCATGGTATCAGCCGAAGCCTTCGTGACGTCAGCGACTGAGCGGCGCACGCCGGGTTGGACCACGTAATGCAACTTCCTTTGTAATGGAGGTTTCTAGGTCTGCTCTCCGGCCGCCCTCGCAACATGCAGGTGTGCAATGGGCGATGGGCCCAGACCCCTGCGCCATAGGATTTAGACCGTCGTGCTGACCTCTCTGTTGTGCCTAGGTAGGGCTGGGACGTGTTGATCTTTCGTGGCCGGGCATGACCCAGGAAAGTGTGTCCGGACAAAGGGGATCGAGCGTGTTGGGAAATGTGGTGCACCCCTACAGGGAAGTTAATCTATTCGAATAGCCATGATCTTCGGTAACAAGATGACTTGGAGTTGTACCTTGACCTTATGACAACAAGAACCGGTTACTTAATAAAACACACCCTTCCAAGTGCCAAATACAACCTGGTGATCGCTCTCTAACAGGGCGACGAGGAGAGGATCGCCAGGTAGGATTATGCTACACGATGCTACTTGGTGAACTTACCATCTACTCTCTTCTACATGCTGCAAGATGGAGGTGGCCAGAAGCGTAGTCTTCGATAATGACTAGCTATCCCCCTCTTATTCCGGCATTCTACAGTTCAGTCCACATATGATACCCTCATTCCTTTTGATGCCAATGCATACATATGTAGTGTAGCTCCTTGCTTGCGAGTACTTTGGATGAGTACTCACGGTTGCTTTGCTCCCTCTTTTCCCCCTTTCTATACCCGATTGTTGCGACCAGATGATGGAGCCCAGGAGCCAGACGCCACTATCGATGACGACTACTACTACGCGGGAGGTGCCTACTACTACGTGCAGCCCGCTGACGACGACCAGGAGTAGTTTAGGAGGATCCCAGGAAGGAGGCCTGCGCCTCTTTCGATCTGTATCCCAGTTTGTGCTAGCCTTCTTAAGGCAAACTTGTTTGACTTATGTCTATACTCATATATTGTTCCTTTCGCTGACTCGTCTATGATCGAGCTCTTGTATTCGAGCCTTCGAGGCCCCCGACTTGTAATATGATGCTTGTATGACTTATTTTATTTGTAGAGTTGTGTTGTGATATCTTGCCGTGAGTCCCTGATCTTGATCGTACATGTTTGCGTGTATGATTACACTACAAAAAAAAAGACACATCCGTGACATTTTGGGCTGAACGAATTTTTTTCTGTCATACATATGACACTTCTATGATGATAATTGTGACAAAACCCGGTATCATCACAGATGTTGTGGGCTCCTACTTCTATGACAAAAAATCATGACAGAAAATGGGTTTTCGTCCTGGGCGGGCCGGAGACGCGGCTGCATGACATTCTTTGGGCCGTCCATGACGGAAAAAACCATGGTAGAAGCTAGGGGGAGGAAAATTTCGGGGAGTTCCCGGTTACGGTGGGAGGTCGGGGGCCGAGCGATGCGCGTTTCTCTCGTACACGTACGCGCGTGTGTGCGAGGCATTGGCTCTAACTGAACCCGAGCGAGGCGTTGGGCTCTAACTGAACCCGAGCAGTTGCACTGCAGGCTACGCGTTACTGAACCCGAGCGATCGATCGATGGATGTTAACTGAACCCGATCGAGCGATTCCTTCACTACTGCTGCTAACTGAAGTCGATCGATACTGCCTCTGGGATGAACAGTGAGC
>NC_053022.1:433251748-433267507 GCF_003073215.2 Triticum urartu | reverse complement strand
CCAAGAACCCTACCCCAACTCCCACCATAGCTCGCGCCCTCGCCGTCCCGATCTCGCCCTAGCCACCGCAGTTCACCGCCATTTGGTTTCACCGGTGAGCATCCACAACCTCTCTAACCTCTGTTATCGGTCTATCCCGACCTCACAAACCCTTTTGACATGTTTTTGTTCGTCTGTGTCATCTACAGAGGCCACTCCCAACCCCGCACGCTCCATCGGAGCACTGAGCTCCACCGCCTCGTCTTCGTCGTCTCTGCTGTCCCCGACGTTTCCTCGCCTCACGACCCACAGAAAATCGGACGCCCCTGAACTCCCGCATCACCTGTACATCCTCGCCGACGCCGCCGACGACCATAGCCCCGCCGCCCACTGACCTCTTCTTCCCTCCCACGCCAGGCTTGTCTCTATAAGCACGAGCGCACCTCCTCTGTTCGCTCATTATTTTCTTCTTTTCTGAACCGTTAAGTTAGATTAGATCGATTAGTAGATCATTTTATTTTCATTAGATCGGTTTTAGTTACGGTTTTTTTAGCGGTTTAGTGCGGTTCAGATCAAACCAGTAGATCGGTTTTATTCAAAAAAACAAACACACATGTACGTCCTGTTAAGTTGCGCCTGGGCGCCGTTTAGTTTCAGATCGCACACCCCATAAGCCCAGTAGCGCACGTTAGTTGTTTTTTCTGTTATTTTAATTTCTGTTAACAGAATAGTTCCAATCTTGAAAAATCTCCTATAGTTGTTGTAGAAAATTAGATTCGGCCATGTTTAGGTTTTTAAAAATTGTTTTATATTAGTTTTAGTCAGATTAGTTTTTCTGCTATAAATTGAGTTATGATTATTTTATTTTAGTGATTCTTTTTGTCACTGCTTAGTTTTGACCTAGCTAGCAGTAGGAACTTGTTGGGGTATTTGTAGATTATATTAAAATTTGTTTTAGTCAAATCTAGCTTTTCTAGTTTTATGTTAGCTTGCTGCTGTTTCCTGATGTTCTAGTTATTACAGAATTTTGCTTTACCCCTGTTATACTTTATTTTAGATTAGTTTTTGTACTTACAGAGGGTGAACATTTATTTACAGAAAAATAAAAAGTTTTTTTATTTTTGTTTTAGGTATAACAGGAGTTCTGTAATAGATATTGATGTGATTCTTTTTGCACCTAGTTTGTATGTTGGTTTCCTTTATGTTAGTTAGCAAAACCCTTGTTTTGGATCTGTTAAGAAAAGTGTTAGTAGGTTAAAACTATTTTTCTTGTTGTTGCTTGATGTGATGAAAACCTTGATTTTGTTTTCCTCGAGTTTTCTTTGTTTTTGGTTTGAGTGCTTGTGTGTTTTCCTCTAGCTTGCTGATATGTTATTACTGAAAGACGTATTTGTGCTATTGTTTGACTCGATAGAATTTCTGGAGTGTGAAGCTTGCTATCTCAAGTCACTAGCATTTGAAGACCGTCAGCCAGGCAAGTCATTTGATCATGTTCTACAATACCTATGATTTTGTTGCATTAGAATTATTCCTCCCCACCATGCATGCAGTAGGATAATTTTTTGTTATGTTCTTGAGTAGTATCATGAGGTAGGATGAACCCAATTCCCCTTACCATTGCCCGGGACGATGTAGTTTATTTTGCTATGCTCATAGACGGGGTTGGTTGAGAGATTCATAAGGGAGATGTGAGAGTCAAGTTGATGACAACCCCATGACTTCAAGCTCAAGATGGACTTCAAATTCACTACTGGGTGGAGGACGGTTGACGGGCACCCTGGAGAAACCAGCGGATGGCCGGGATGCATGGAGAAGCGCCATGACATCTTGCGGAAAGCTTCACCCAGCCCCGAAGAGACGGATGGATACCCCTGGACCGGAAGCTTACCTGTGCAGCCGCAAGCCATTATGGGCTCTGGCTGGGTTGACCTTAGGTGTGACTCTGGACGGACGGTGCCAGCAGATGTAGAAGAATAGTAGGACATCGATGGGTACCGACAGTGCTCAGAGAAACTCTACGGAAGACCCTGTTTCGTTCATCCCGTCTTCAAACACCAGGCAGTGCGAGGACATAAAGGAGGGAACGATTCTTGCGGGTAAAGTGCACAAGACTCTGCAGAGTAATAACCTAATCGATTAGCCGTGTCCCCGGTTACGGACAAATGAGCCTCTGGAAACTGGAGTATTTCAGAAATCTCAACACCGAACAAATAAATTAATTGAGGGGTTAATTAATAAATGGGGAATGAGACATTGGTTGGCGGAACCATCTCAATAACTACCAACATTTTGTAGTAATTGTAAGCAAGTCCTTTGTTGTAGGAAAAAAACTGGCTTTTTGGCAAAAACATAAAACTTAGAGCCCCACAGCCAAATTGCATATAGTGTTAGCTTTATCATTTTTGTTCTCTCTATGACTTGCCGGCATATTCTAAATGCTGACCTACACGGCGGCAACGTCTCATGTTGTAGAGGAGTTTTCCGACCAGGAGTGAGGCTACGATCTACGCTTGGCGATTGGCCTATGGAGTCGGATGGACTCGCTATTCGTCTATGCTTCCGCAGCTTATTTAGTTTATTTCTCATGAGTTGGCCTTCGGCCGAATTTATTATGATGTAATAAAGACTCGATATGAGAATCGTGTAATAAATTCAGGTGTGATCGAACTTTGAATCTTTTCATCAATGTACTGTGTGTGCCAGCATGATCTTGGGATGGTACAGCTACACAGAGACTGGCCCGATTTTGGGTCGGGTCATTACAGGGATGCTCGATACGTCTCCAACGTATCTATGATTTTTGATTGTTCCATGCTATATTATATTCTGTTTTGGACATTATTGGGATTTATTATACACTTTTATATTATTTTCGGGACTAACCTATTAACCGGAGGCCTAGCCCAGGATTGCTGTTTTTTTGCCTATTTCAGAGTTTCGAAGAAAAAGAATATCAAATGGAGTCCAAACGGAATGAAACCTTCGGGAACGTGATTTTTGGAACGAACGTGATCCAGAGGACTTGGAGCCTACGTCAAGAAAGCAACCAGGAAGGCACGAGGTAGGGGGAGCACCTACCCCCCTAGGCGCGCCCTCCACCCTCGTGGGGCCCATGTTGCTCCACTGACGTACATCTTCCTCCTATATATACCTATGCACCCCCAAACTACCAGATACGGAGCCAAAACCCTAATTCCACCGCCGCAACCTTCTGTACCCATGAGATCCCATCTTGGGGCTTTTTCCGGAGCTCCGCCGGAGGGGGCATCGATCACGGAGGGCTTCTACATCAACACCATAGCCTCTCCGATGATGTGTGAGTAGTTTACTTCAGACCTTCGGGTCCATAGTTATTAGCTAGATGGCTTCTTCCCTCTTTTTGGATCTCAATACAATGTTCTCCCCCTCTCTTGTGGAGATCTATTCGATGTAATCTTCTTTTGCGGTGTGTTTGTTGAGACCGATGAATTGTGGTTTTATGATCCAAGTTTATCTATGAACAATATTTGAATCTTCTCTGAATTCTTTATGATGATTGGTTATCTTTGCAAGTCTCTTCGAATTATCAGTTTGGTTTGGCCTACTAGATTGATCTTTCTTGCAATGGGAGAAGTGCTTAGCTTTGGGTTCAATCTTGCAGTGTCCTTTCCCAGTGACAGTAGGGGCAGCAAGGCATGTATTGTAGTGTTGCCATCGAGGATGACAAGATGGGGTTTATATCATATTGCATGAGTTTATCCCTCTACATCATGTCATCTTGCTTAAAGCGTTACTCTGTTCTTTTGAACTTAATACTCTAGATGCATGCTGGATAGTGGTCGATGTGTGGAGTAAGAGTAGTAGATGCAGGCAGAAGTTGGTCTACTTGTCTCGGACGTGATGCCTATATACATGATCATACCTACATATTCTCATAACTATGCTCAATTCTGTCAATTGCTCAACTGTAATTTGTTTACCCACCGTAATACTTATGCTCTCGAGAGAAGCCACTAGTGAAATCTATGTCCCCTGGGTCTATTTTCCATTATATTAATCTTCCATCAAAAAGCTATTTCTTTTGCCATTTTTATTTTGCTTTATTTACTTTGCATATTTATAATAAAAATACCAAAAATATTATCTTATCATATCTATCAGATCTCACTTTTGTAAGTGACCGTGAAGGGATTGACAACCCATTTATTGCGTTGGTTGCGAGGATTTTATTTCTTTGTGTAGGTGCGAGGGACTCGTGCATGGCCTCTTACTGGATTGATACCTTCGTTCTGAAAAACTGACGGAAATACTTACGCTACTTTGCTGCATCAACCTTTCCTCTTCAAGGGAAAACCAACGCAGTGCTCAAGAGGTAGCAGGCTCTAGCATAGTTGAGTAGGTTGCATGACCTCTTCTAGTGGTAGGCTAGAAGATGTAGGGGATGTAGGTGGTACTGTCTACCCAGGGTTAGAGTTAATGCCTCTGAACGACTGTGTCTCGGTCATCCGTTTCTCAAACACCACGTAGTGCGAGAAATCCAACGGAGGAGATCGAGTCTTGTGGGGAAAAGTGCACAAACCTCTGCAGAGTGTACAAACTAATTATGGTTAGCCATGTCCCCGGTTATGGATGTCTTGAGTATCTGGTTCTTGGATTATCATGTTGATCTCATCACTCTAAATTAATTTTTTTGGGTTCTTAATACTGCTTAATTGGGATTGAATTGGAGGAACCTTCTCAATGTTTAACAACTACCATGACAGTTAAACAAAACATATTCCTTTGGTGTAGGAAAAAATGGCTTTTCGAAAAACATTGTAACCATAGAGCCTCCCCCAGCCATATATGCATGTAATGATAGCATTTATTCTATTCATTGATCTACTGTGTTACATTGCCAGCATATTCCATGTGCTGACCCGTTACGGGCTGCAACGTATCATGTTGCAGAGTTTTCAGACGAAGAGTAAGGTGCGCTAGGTCGTTGTCGTGCACTCAGCTATGCCGTTGGAGCTTGATGGACTCACTTTATCTTCCAAGCCTTCCGTTATTATCTTATTTAGATGGCCTTAAGCCATATTTATTGTAATAAATTCTCTTTTGAGACATTCGATGTAATAAGTGTGTGATTGAACTCTGTTATAAAATCCTTCAAGTACTGTTTGACGTTGGATCGCTACAAGATGGTATCAGAGCACACGCTAATTGTAGGACACGACCACTAAGTTGAGCCATAGGTCACTCTTCTCTACTCATTTCTGACTCCACTCCATTTTCTACTCTATAGGATGGCGGACTCAAGGAACAAGTTTGCACAACCGGATGAAGACAGACCTTTTGGACGCACTTGAAGGAAGTCACTAGGTACCTGAACATCTGGATACCAAGCTTCACCGGGACCTACACCGCTACTTTACCAGAAGAGGAGAGTTGGATGATTCAAGTCAAGTTCCAGGAAGGATATTCACGCCAGTCACTGAGCCCATAGAGTTTTCCTTTCATGCACCAACCTGGAGCCTAGGAAAGAGCATGGCAGCCCACATCGCCATGGGACGCAACGGCGAAGTTTATCACAAGGATCTTAAGGACACCATCTACCAGATATGTGGGCGCTAGGATGAGCAATGGGAGATGATCAACACTAGGAAGAACACGTCCATTGCAGCCTTTATCCAGGAGTTAAACCATCACATTTGTCGCCAGGGGAACCAAATGTGCGCAAGCATGATAGATTTGAAGAAGTTGATAACTAGGAACATGGAGCTTGAAGAAGAACTCAAGTCTACCCACGACGGATACGAGGAGGAAATCACAATACTAGTAGAGAAGAATGACGACCTGACAAGGAAGCTAGGAGTATTCATGGGAGACCCCCCGCCAGGAGGAGATGACGACCATCCCGATGACATTCATTCTGAATACTACATCATCATCATCGACGACACCGACTCCGACCCTGACAGTACTGATGATGATTATGAAGACGAAGTTGGAGCAGATATCATGGAGTCTTGCACCGATCAAAATTTCTGGTAGACCACCATATTATTAGTAGTATTTCCCCCATGTATATATTAGTAGTATGAACACTATAACGGTAGTTAGATCGATTGTATACCCTTGCTTGAATTGATTTGGTGTGATATGAATGTGTTTGTCTCATGTGCATATGGGTAGTGCTTTCTCACTAGACCTCATTCTATTCTAATCTCTCCCCTCTAAACCCATCAGATGCCTCCGTGACGTGACCCCGAATTTGTCTTCCCACCGGAGCTCACTCAGTTGATCCAATAGCAGAATACCTGATGCAGTTGCTTGTCCAGAACCAAGGCAACAACAACAACAATAACAACAACCCACCGCCACCACCTCCATTTGACAACTCAGCTCATTTTCTAAGGTTGCAGCCGCCGGTGTTTTCCAGCAGCACCGAGCCAATAGTTGCTGATGATTGGCTACGTAGGATTGGAAGGGAGTTGAACACTGCAGGTTGCACAGATGCTGAGAAGGTGCGTTTTGCCGCACATCAATTGGATGGACCTGCAGCCTCATGGTGGGAGAATTGCACAGCCACTTTCCCTATAGCCAATGTCACTTGGGAGCAGTTTCAGCAAGCATTCCGCACCGCCCATGTCTCAACTGGAGCTATGAGCATGAAGAAGCATGATTTTCGCAACTTACGCCAGGGAAACCATACTATGGGGTAGTACATGGATGAGTTCAGCAAATTATCCCACTATGCCCTAGATGATGTGGCCACAGATGCCGCGAAACAGGAGAAGTTTATGGAAGGGCTGGATGATGAGATGAGTATGCAGTTGATGGTGGCAACATTTAACAACTACCAGGAGTTGGTAGATAAGGCTCTTGTGATTGAAGGGAAGCAGCAGCAGATTGAGAGCCGCAAAAAGAAGTATGGACAAGGGAAGTACAATTCAGGAGCCCAGTAGAAGCCTTGTTTTACCCTGAACTCGGGAGGATATACCCATAGCCATGGAGGCCATACCCACAATGGAGGAAGTTCGCATCACCACAGTGGCCCCAAGAATGGAAACGGGAATGGAGCAAGCAGCAACCAGAACTGCTCTAACCCAGCCGCACCCACCAAGAAGGACCTAAGTCACATTGCTTGTTTCAAGTGCAGGAAGACTGGACACTACGCCACCGAGTGTTCTGAAGCAAACAATGGTAACGGCAATGGAAGCTCTAGGAAGAAGCCCAACCCTTTCAACAGGGGACAAGTGAACCACGTGAACGTGGAGGAGGTTGAAGAGCAGCCAGATGCACTTATTGGTAAGTTTTTATTTAAGTCATTTACCGCTCTCGTTCTTTTTTATACTGGTGCATCGCATTCATACATTTCAAGGGGATTTGTGGAAAAGTTTAAGTTACCCACCTTAGCCCTTAGGTCACCCATGATAGTGAGCTCACCAGGAGCAGAGTATATGGCCAGCCGATCACTACTAGGAAAAGGGCTATAGATGATATGGACACTAATGGCGCACCAGACATGTGGTGCACCACTCCTAGCACCATGTGTCAGTGCGCCATTAGTGTGATAGACACTAATGGTGCACCACACCCATGGTGCGCCACTACTAACATATTTTTTTCCAAAAATACTAATGGCGCACCAGGGAACAATGCGCCATTACTAGTTTAACTAGTAATGGCGCACCACTCACCACGTGCGCCACTATTATCATTTTTTTGCAAAACTACTAATGGCGTGTTTGTAGGTGGTGCGCCATTAGTAACCTGTGACCAGCAAGATATTTTGTACAGCCACCTACACACTCACTTTCCCCACTTCATTCTCTCCACCTCCTCCTCCAAGCTTGTCTCAGCTGCCTCCTCCTCCTCACCTCATTTGCACCATAGATTCATCCAAATTAAGTCGTTAAATTACCTTTTTTGATAGGTGAGGGAGTCCTGGATTAGGGTGTGTCCGGACAGCCGGACTATATCCTTTGGTCGGACTGTTGTACTGTGAAGATACAAGATTGAAGACTCCGTCCCGTGTACGGAAGGGACTTTCCTTGGCGTGGAAGGCAAGCTTGGCGATACGGATATGAAGATATCCTACCATTGTAACCGACTTTGTGTAACCCTAACCCTCTCCGGTGTCTATATAAACCGAAGGGTTTTAGTCCGTTGGACAACATACACATCGACGATCATACCATAGGCTAGCTTCTAGGGTTTATCCTCTTCGATCTAGTGGTAAATCTACTCTTGTACTACCCATATCATCAATATTAATCAAGCAGGACGTAGGGTTTTACCTCCATCGAGAGGGCCCGAACCTGGGTAAAACTTCGTGTCCCTTGCCTCCTGTTACCATCCGGCCTAGACGCACAGTTCGGGACCCCCTGCCCGAGATCCGCTGGTTTTGACACCGACATTGGTGCTTTCATTGAGAGTTCCTCTGTGTCGTCGCCATCAGGAAGGATGCCTCGCCCCATCTTTAAAGACGGCACCGTTGCTAAGGGAGCTTTGGCTGTCGGCCAAACCCTCCGGCTAGGTGGTTTTCTTATGACGCCTGTTCGGCTTCTGCGCCGACGATTGACCTCTCGAGCCATCGAAAACAATCTTCATGTCAGCTCGGAACTCGCCGAGCAGTTAGATCCAATGGAGCTCTCCTCCATAAACGAGCTCTTGGATCGCACTTCGCCGCCCTGGGAGTCGCTACGGATTACGACCAGATTGGGCCTAAACCCGATCTGAGAGAGATTAACTCTCCCCAAGTCACCCATCACGTTGCCGTGGTAGAGGGACAGTGCGGCGACCCTTCATCTATCTTAAGGACTCGCTACGTCCGGATTCCCGATCCCTCCAAGCCGGATACCCGCGGAGGGGAGGATATCACTCAAGACCTGAACTTAGAGTCAGGCGACGGGCTGGATTCATTGGACAACATCCAGGAATCCAAATTTTGATTCGGAAATTCCTCGGCCTCTGAGCCTTAGATGGGGTGAGGCTTCGGATTTAATTCCACCCACCCACCCCAACATAAGCGATCTATCCAAAATCAGGCAAGAACCCGATGAAATAGTACATCATTACTGGGCCAGATTCCTCCTGGTGACGCAATCTCAATCTTCTGCAATAATTGCACGGACAAGGGAATACTCAACGCCATAAGTCGCCGTGATATTACATGCTTCGCTGACTGGGCATCCATTATACGAAAGTACTGTGCGATGCAAAGCGCCTGGAAAACCGAAAGAAAATTTTGGGACAATCTGGCCCTGAATACAAACCCAGTCCGAAATAAAAGGGTGCATCATCACCAGTCACCCGGTTCAAGCACTAAAAAGCAAAAACCCTCTACGGGGCATGGAACCGTACTGGAAGGATGGATTAATGGACCCTGTAAAATTCACAGTACAGAGGACGCCACACCAATTCACAGCCTCAAAGCATGTTGGATACTCCGGCAAGTGGCCAAAATTGGCGAAAATCTCCTAATTCCGGAGGCCACAGAAAGCCACCCCAGAGACACCAATACGGTATTAACAGTCTTCGAGACTTTCGCATCAAATAATATGCGAAAAAGGACACTCCGCAGCCTTGCCGAAGTCTACCAAGTAGCAACAATAAACCCATGGAGTGACACGGCTATTACCTTTAACGCCAGTCATGAACCTAAATCCCGAACAGCTCGAGCACCAGCTGCATTGGTCCTCAGTCCAATAGTGGATGACTTTCGTCTTACCAAGGTACTCATGGATGGCGGCAGCGGATTGAACCTCATTTATGAGGAGACCCTTCAAAAAATGGAAATAGACTGGAACCACATTGAGCGAAGCAGCACAACCTTTCGAGGAATAATCCCCAGTCGGGAAGCGCGCTGTATAGGAAAAATCACACTAGATGTGGTGTTCGGCACGCCGGATAATTACAGGTCCGAAGAGGTCACGTTCCAGGTGGCTCAGTTCAGCAGCGGTTATATCGCTCTGCTAGGGCGGGAAGCATTTACAATATTCCAAGCAATACCCCATTACGGGTACATGAAGCTCAAGATGCCCGGGCCTAACGGGATCATCACTCTCGCTAGTGATCCGGACATAGCACTCCGCGCCGAAAACAAGACACCCGCACTGGCCCTCGAGGCACTATCCGAAGCCCTAGCGGCTGAGGAGCTAACTGCGCTGCGCTCTATGGTGAATAGGGACGATGTGGTACTCGACAAAAGATCCAAGTCCACCTCCTTTAAACAGGCGGACGAAATAGTCAAATTCCAAGTCCATGCAACAGACCCCAATAAAACAGCTTCCATCGGGGCACAGTTAAACCCTGATGTCGACGCCGCATTGCGAGAGTTCCTACGAGAGAACTGGGACATTTTCGCCTGGTACCCTTCAGACATGCCAGGAATCCCATGCAAGCTGGCCAAGCACAGTTTAAATATCCAAGCAGGATTCAAACCTGCCAAACAGGGTCTTCGGCATTTTTCCGAACCTAAGAGACAGGCCATGGGAGAGGAGCTAGCAAAGCTATTGGAGGCCGGATTCATCAGAGATATAAAAGATCCGGACTGGCTAGCAAACCTTGTGATGGTACCAAATAAGGACAAATCTTGGCGCCTGTGTGTTGATTTTAAAGACCTTAACAAGGCTTGCCCAAAGGATCCCTTCCCCCTCCCCCGCGTCGATAAAATTATCGACGCTACCATAGGACACGATTCGTTGTGTTTCCTCGACGCATATTCTGGCTACCATCAAATCAAGATGGCAGAACCAGACCAAGCCGCAACGACATTTATCACACCATATAGGCCATTCTGCTTCAACACAATGCCCTTTGGGCTCAAAAACGCCGGCGCAACATATCAGCGCATGATTCAGACATGTCTGGCAAGCCAGATCGGCGAAATAGTGGAGGCATATGTAGATGATGTGGTCGTCAAAACAAGACATGTTGAATCTCTAGTAGACGACTTAAGGCTCACATTTGATAACCTTCGAACATACGACATCAAGCTCAACCCGGAAAAATTTGTTTTCGGTGTTCCAATCGGAAAGCTCTTGGGCTTCATAGTATCTGGTAGAGGAATTGAAGCAAATCCAGCCAAGATCCGAGCTCTGTCGCAACTGGATATCCCAAAGGACCTCAAACAAATACAAAAGTTAACCGGATGCATGGCGGCTCTAAGCCGCTTTATCTCCCGCTTGGGAGAAAAGGCCCTACCCCTTTACCGCCTCCTTCGGCGCACCGAACACTTCAAATGGACGGATGCAGCCACGGCCGGACTCAACGAAATAAAAGCCATACTAGCAACAAACCCAGTCCTGGCCACTCCGAACATTGGTGAACCAATGCTATTATACATTGCAGCAACACATCAGGTTGTCAGCGCAGTGCTCGTCGTCGAACGAGAAGCGGCCGGACACAAATTCTCCCTTCAAAAGCTGGTCTATTACGTGTCCACTGTCCTCACTCCCTGCAAATCACGGTACCCGCATAATCAAAAGATTGCGTACGCGGTATTCATGGCATCCCGGAAGCTACGACACTACTTTCAAGAGTGTTCAATAACAGTAGCCTCGGAAGTACCACTTAACGATATTATAAACAACCGTGACGCAACGGGCCGGATTGCAAAATGGGCCATTGAGCTCCTCCCGTTCGACATAACTTATAAGCCACGACGAGCCATCAAGTCGCAAGTCTTGGCCGACTTCGTCGCAGAATGGACGGAGGCCGAACTCCCTAAAGAATACGGCACATATTCAAATTGGATCATGCATTTCGACGGCTCCAAGATGTTGGCCGGACTGGGGGCTGGCGTCGTTTTGACGTCCCCCACAGGAGACACAGTTCAATACGTACTACAGATTATGTACACGGACTCCAACAATGCAGCCGAATATGAGGCCCTTTTACATGGTCTCCGGATGGCAGTATCCATGGGCATCCAACGCCTAGAGGTGCGCGGGGACTCGAACCTCGCAATATCCCAAATAAATGGAGACTTCGATGCCAAGGATCCAAAAATGGCAGCTTACCGCAACCGTCCTAAAAATGTCAGCTCGGTTCGAGGGGCTTGAATTTCACCATATAGCCCGGGAAAATAATCAGGCGGCAGATGTCCTGGCACGCATCGGCGCAAAACGCGATGTAGTCCCCCCAACATCTTCTTGGAAAGGCTGTTCAAGCCATCCGTAGTATGGGAAGGGGAGCCGAACAATAACAGCCCGGACCCAACCGCACTGCCCGACACCGAACATTCTGACACAATCGGAGGCTCTGCCAATGAAATAACACCTTCAGCCCACGTAATAATGGCCGTCATCGCCCCGTGGACAGAACCATTCCTCGCCTACCTTACTAGGAACTCCCGAGGACCAAAATGAGGCACGCTGCATAGTGCGGCGATCCAAAGCCTACAGAGTCCACGAGGGAGAGCTTTATAAGAAAAGCACTACCGGAGTCCTTCAAAGGTGCATCTCCGAAGAGGAGGGGCGGAACCTCCTGGCTGAAATTCATGCCGGACTCGGCGGTCATCACGCTGCAGCCGGTCCCTTGTAAGCAAGGCCTTCCGTACAGGCTTTTATTGGCCGACGGCCCGGGCAGACGCTCAGGACTTAGTCCAACGATGCACCGGTTGCCAGCTCTTTGCAAACCAAAGCCATATGCCACCCACCGCCCTCCAAACTATCCCCATTACTTGGCCCTTCGCGGTCTGGGGGCTTGACATGGTTGGACCCCTTAAAGGCGGAACCCACAAGCAAAAATACTTACTGGTCATGGTGGATAAGTTCACCAAATGGATAGAAGCCAAGCCTGTTAAGACGGCCGAATCCGGACTGGTGATAGACTTTATATCCGGTGTACACCTTACGGCATCCCCCACAGCATCATCACTATAACGGCACGAACTTTACGGCCGACGAGGTAAAACTCTGGTGCAAAAACATGGGCATCAAGCTCGATTATGCTCCGTCTATCACCCACAAACTAACGGCCAGGTCAAACGTGCAAATGGTCTTATCATGAGCGGCATCAAACCCAGATTAGTGCGTCCCTCAAGGAATCTAACACGCACTGGGTAGAGGAGCTCGACTCCGTACTCTGGGGGCTGCGGACCACGCCGAATCGCACCACCGGATACACACCATTCTTTATGGTGTACGGCGCAGAGGCAGTTTTGCCTTGCGACATAATTCATGACTCACCTCGAGTGCGCATGTACGAAGAAAGAGAAGCCGAGCTCGATCGGCAGGACAGCTTGGACGCATTGGAGGAGGAGCGTGACGTGGCAAAAGCCCGTTCCGCATTCTATCAATAGCAGGCTCGAAGATACCAAAGCAGAGAAGTACGGGCCAAAAATTACAGCGTTGGCGAATTAGTTCTACGACTAACGGACAAGAAAAAGGACAAACTCAAGCCCAAGTGGGAAGGTCCCTTCATAATTGACCAAGTCCTGACTGGTGGAGCGTACCACCTGCGGGATGCATCGGATAACCGACTTGAGCCAAACCCATGGAACGCAGCCCGTCTCCGAAGATTCTATGCCTAGCGCCTGCCTCTGTGTTCGTCTCCTTCCCCTGTCCATTTTTTATATATTTTTTGTCTTACATTTCTCTTCTTCTCTCTCTCTTATAGCCTCTAAAGGCTCATAAAGTGACGCGCTATCCGCGCTCATTAAACCTGGGGGCTTGTTTAAACAAAAGCTTATTCATACGGGCTTCATGCCCAACACATGTCTCACACTTCCGCATGTACCTTTTATTCACCATTATATGCATCAATATGACTTAAGTTTGGGCCAAGCTGGGTTGCCTGGCTCCTGTGCTTACCCCTACGTTCCCGATTGTTTGGCTAGGTGGTAAAGGGAGCACCTCTACGATTTTTACTGCCGGGTCAGCCGGACATGTACCTCAGGCTGGGTGAAGCTGAAAGCTAGCGTTCTTAAGGGAATATTCGGTCGGTGAACTAAAGATGATCTTTTTTTATTTTTATCTATACGCCCCCAGATGTTTTTCCTATGTTTCTTTTCCGAGCATGGACATGCACCTTAGGGCATGCCTCCCAGGGAAAGGAACCCCTAACGGAACTATTCTCCCTGGAAGATGTTTCTTACTAACCATGTAATATAACATAACTAGTCGGGCACTTTTCTGTTCAAGCCCTAATGACCCCTACGCCTGGTCTCCATGCATTCCCCGATTCCTATATAACCGCATGGGAATTCGGACACACTCCGGACCGTCAGGTCCCGAGGCTGAAGCGAAAAGGTCGGCCATGACAAATGATCTACAATCCGGCTAGAAGGCATTATAAATGTCAATTAAATTACATAGTCATTTTGACTGATTGTATTCCTCTTCAATACCATGTAACAGGCTGTCTAATTTACAGTCCTGCTAGGAATACTTTGCGTCCAACTCTACTTGGCCATATACTAAGCTTACAGGGATCTCCTTCCCATCGGGCCCTATAGGACCGACCTGGACCATGTGGTTGGGGTTAGCCTTTGCGTACCGCGTCTTCACCATGGCCCAGGCCTCCCTAGCGCCTTGACGGCAGGCTAATATCTTCCACAATCTGAAGCACTGCCGTGCTCCCTTTAGCTTCTCCGCAAGCTCTCCAAGACCTTCGGGCATGGAGACGGATGGCCACAGGGCCTGGGCGACGCCTTGCATCGCCTGCCGAACTCGATCGAGCAGTTGCGAGAGCTCGGGAAGAAGGTCACCCGTAGAAGTGGGCATCTCCTCTGTAGGACGATCTGTTAGCACACCTACAGACATTGCACTGTTAGTCGACTTCCCCGCCAAACTTTCTTTCAAAGGTTCGTTCAAGCACTTACTAAATATGCCGCGCCGAAGCCGCTGATTCTCCTTCACGGAGTCTGACAGCTGGGCACGAACATCTTTCAGCTCGACGCCCAGCTTGGTGTTGGCATCTTGGAGATCGTTCTTCTCCCGCCTCACCTTTGTCAGCACCTTCTCACCAGCCTTTAGGTGGCGTAGGAGGTGTTTCCTTTCCGGATTCAATCCGGCACCTTCTGCAATTTCATTTGTCAGATTCGCACCAATGTCGTGCTTCACAAAATACTTATCTTTCGAAAAGTATATTACCAGAGGTGGTCTCCTTGGGCTCCCCTGCCGCGGCTAGTGCGGCCTCAAGTTGGGCTTTGCACTCTTCCAGCTCCTTGGACAGTAGGGAATTCTTTTCTGTAAGAACTTGCATAACAAATGATCCTTAAATCAGTTATTCTAACTGTTTCAAGTCTCGGGGGCTACTGGTATATACATATAATTACCAGAATTTTCTTACCCGTATGTCTTTTACATACTGTTCCGTGGCTCTGGCTAGACCATTTTGAGCGGCACAGAGGTACGCATCTCCCGAGTTGAAGGCATCTAACGCCCCTTGGGAGAAACAAGCATCGCGAAGAATTGTCCGGCGACGCCTGTGGTTCATGGGACTCTCCACCTCAGAGTTGGTGGCAGACAACCCGTCCACATCCTCCACCGGAGGAGCGTCTAGCGCGCGCCTTGCGTTCGCCTCCGCCTCCGGACCAGGCTTTGGAGCCTGGCTGGTGGAGGCGCGATTGGCAGCCTCTCCGGATATAGTCCAGCGAGGTCTCTTAGTCCTGACAAGAGCGCGAGTGTCAATATGCCTCGAAGGTATAACACCTGGGATAAGGGGGCGCGCCATACCTTTGCGTTGATGCCTCGGTCCGGACTGCAATTCTTTTCTGCCCGCGGGGCCCTACGGCCCCTCGTTGGCTTGTCGCCGCAGGTTCGGCCTTCCGCCTTAAAAACCTCCCCTGCAAAGTTCGGTTGCAAT
>NC_053022.1:433237296-433250748 GCF_003073215.2 Triticum urartu | reverse complement strand
ATTTCAGCCTAAAGTTCAGACTGCACCCCGTCGCCACTCAGTCAAAGATACTAAGGCCTGGGGCAACACAGAGGACCTGCGAGACATCTTGGACAGCAAGGCAAAAGTCGCAAGGTCAATATACGGGACACGAACACGTGCGCCCACACGGGACGATGATTGTTGCGTCAGATACACCAAGAGTAAATCCGGCCGGGCCGAATACAGCAGACAAGACTCATACGAACTACGTCGGGATATAGCCCGGCACAGAGGCGCTGCACACCCCCTATGCTTCATTGATGAAGTTATAAATCAACAATTCCCGGAGTGTTTCAAACCCGTAAACATCGAATCATACGACGGCACAACAGATCCCGCTTTATGGATTGAGGACTTCCTCCTTCACATCCACATGGCTCGCGGTGATGATCTACATGCCATCAAGTACCTCCCACTAAAACTCAAAGGACCAGCCCGGCATTGGCTGAATAGCTTGCCAGCAGATTCCGTCGACAGTTGGGAGGATATGGAAGACACATTTCTTGACAACTTCTAGGGCACTTATGTGCGGCCATCGGATGCTGATGACTTGAGCCACATAACCCAGCAGCTAGGGGAATCGGCCAGACAATTCTGGACACGGTTCCTGACTAAGAAAAATCAAATTGTAGACTGTCCGGATGTAGAGGCCCTAGCGGCATTCAAGCATAACATCCGTGACGAGTGGCTCGCCTGCCACCTCGGCCAGGAGAATCCGAAATCTATGGCAGCCCTCACGACACTCACGATCCGCTTTTGCGCGGGCGAGGACAGCTGGATGGCTCGCAGCAACAACACATCGAGGAATCTGGATACCTCGGATAACAAAGATGTTAACGGTAGGCAGCGTCGTAATAGACCAAAGTGCCACAATAACGGTGATAACATCAAAGATTCGGCAGTCAATGCTGGATTCAGAGGCTCTAGATCCGGTCAGCGGAAAAAGCCATTTAAAAGAAATACTCCGGCTCCGTCCAGTCTGGATCGCATACTGGATCACTCGTGTCAAATCCACGACACCCCCGACAAGCCAGCCAATCACACCAACAGAGAATGCTGGGTGTTCAAGCAGGCTGGCAAGTTAAATCCGAGAACAAGGGCAAGGGGCTGCATAGCGATGACGAGGAGGAGCCCCGGCCGTCGAACACAGGAGGACAGAAGGGGTTTCCCCGACAAGTGAAGACGGTGAACATGATATACGCAACCCACATTCCCAAGAGGGAGTGGAAGCGTGCACTAAGGGACGTCTATGCGATGGAGCCCGTCGCCCCAAAGTTCAACCCATGGTCTGCTTGTCCGATCACCTTCGATCGTAGGGACCACCCGACTAGCATCCGTCATGGCGGATCCGCCGCACTGGTCCTAGACCCCATCATTGACGGATTTCACCTCACTCGAGTCCTTATGGACGGTGGCAGCTGCCTGAACCTGCTTTATCAGGATACAATGCGAAAAATGGGTATCGATCCCTCGAGGATCAAACCCAGCAAAACCACCTTTAAAGGCATCATCCCAGGTGTAGAGGCCCATTGCACAGGCTCAATCACACTGGAAGTGGTCTTCGGATCACCGGATAACTTCCGAAGCGAAGAGTTAATCTTCGACATCGTCTTGTTTCGCAGTGGCTATCATGCACTGCTCGGACGGACGACATTTGCAAAATTCAATGCAGTGCCGCATTACGCATACCTCAAGCTCAAGATGCCAGGACCTCGTGGGGTCATAACAGTAAATGGAAACACAGGACGCTCGCTCCGTACGCAGGAGCACACTAAGGCCCTTGCAGCAAAAGCACAAAGCAGCCTGTTCAGGCAGACCACTCATTCGGCGTCACGGCCCCCGGACACCTTCAAGCGAGTCCGGAACAAGCTGCAACAGGATCGCCTGGCACGATCAGAGCTCGCCTAGCAATTCGGCCCCCGTCCTAGTCCCAGTGAAGCGATGAAATCCGTGACGCACGTACATAACTACACATTGAAAATACCATGGACTTAGGCGGCGGCATGATCAGGACACGCCCCACATTGTGGCTCAACCACACTAGGGGATGTATACCTTTGACATTCCTTTTCTCTTTCAGGGTCTAACTCTGCGGAAGCCCTTTCCGGCAGTACGATTGTCGGACACATTCCGGAAGCAACAACCAAGGTGGCAAGAAGCTAAGATGAACACGGGAACCGCCAGGTGGTCTCTAATAATAATTGATATACCCGTTTTCACTATTCATGCATAACTTGCCCTGGGATAGGACATTTCGAATTGTCCTACCTTATGCTTATTGCACTACTTGTACCAGTACACTTCGACGTATTATTTAAATAACAATGCATATCATTAATCTGTCATTACATTATTTAAGTTTTTCTCTTTCTCTTATATGTCCATTTATGACAATCCGCAGCCGCACGTGCGGGTACGGTCAGTTCGCCAGGGGTCCTTGTTTACCCCATAATACAGCGCAAGAAGTCCGAACACTTTCGACAGTGCAGCACCCCAAACTTATAGCATTATATGCATCAGCTCCGAATCAAGTCTTTGGTCAAATGTCGGGTCGCCCGGCTCCCATGCTTTGGTACCTTACGTTCCGCTATATCGGCTAAGGTAGCGGTGGGAGAACTACTGCGATTGTGTCCCGGTTCTTCCAGATGAGCACCTCAGTAGAGAAATCCAAAAACTGACTGTCATGATAAGGCAAGAGACTGGTCGCTGTTCGAGAGGTCTCGAGTCCTTAAAGACTTTTTTCGCTTCGGGCGAGGAGTCAGCCTTGTCCGGCTTAGGCGTGTATAGCGCCCCAAATTCGGCCCTCCGAATACCAGGGGCTTCGCCAAAAATTTAAAATCATAGACTTCTATGGCTAAGTGAGAGTGATAAAGCATTATAGCTCAATTGCCTAGTTCGTTGCGCTGAACACCTCCCTTGAAGGACCCAAAATTGGGGTAAAGAGTGTTCAGGTTTATCCCGAACACCGCAGTACTAGTTAGATGGGGATAGAAGCCGACGAATGGCCAAATCTCAAATTTTATAAACGGCCGCACAGAAGGTAATATTTTAAATTAAGAGAGCGTTGCATGGCGCAAAAGAACTCGTTTCATATTACAAGATCACATGGGCATGTTCATTCAAAAATTACATCCTTGGCACACTCATCTGCCACTAAGCGGGAACCCTTCAAGACACTCTCATAGTAATTCTCGGGGCGGCGATGCTCCTTGCCCTCCAGCGGCCCCTCCTTCACCAGCTTCATGGCGTCCAGCTTCGCCCAGTGCACCTTTGCCCGGGCAAAAGCCCTCTATGCACCCTCGATGCAGATGGACCGCTTGATGACTTGAAGCCGTGGGCAGGCTTCTACAAGCCGCCTCACCATACCGAAGTAGCTGCCGAACAGGGGCTCGCCAGGCCACATCCGGACTATAAGGCCCCTCATGGCCTATTCGGTCGCCTTGTGAAGTTCGACCAATTGCTTCAGCTGGTCGCTCAAGGGCATGGGGTGTTCGGTCCCGGTATACTGAGACCAGAACAACTTCTCCGTTGAGCTCCCCTCCTCAGCCCGGTAAAACTCCGCAGCATCTAGTACACTGCGGCAAAGATCTGCAAACGCTCCTGGAGAGCTCCAAACTCGGGTAAGAAAAAGGAAAGTCTCCTTCACGTGCTTGCTTTGCATAATGAATGCCTTACCCGCCGCTATTTTCTTCATCGCGTCAATATCCTGGAGGGCCTTGTGGGCTTCGGCCTTGGCGCTCCGGACGCTTTCAAGCGCCTGCGCGAGCTCGGACTCTCGCGTCTTAGAGTCAAGCTCCAAGGACTCGTGCTTTTTGGCGAGAGCCTCGAGCTCTTGCTGCACCTCGCCTACTCGGGCTTCTTGCTTCTCCCGTTCAATGCGTTCTTTGGCCGCTTTGTCTTCGGCCTCGGACAACGCCTTCCTCAGGGTCTCCACCTCGGTCGTGGCCCCTGACAAATTCATGATGATCCTATTACTTTACACCCGAACTTCCTTTTTACTATATAGAAAGGGGTATATCTTACCTTTGCTCTCTTTGAGCTGCCTCTTGGTAAGGCCGAGCTCGTCTTCGGACCGCTTTCGGTCCTGCTTCAGCGCAGAGACCTCTGCAGTACGTGCGACAGCGGCCAGCAGTGAAGCCTGCACATACACATACACATACACATAGACATATAATTAGACTCATGAGTTATCATTTGATCCTCTATTCGGCTTTTCTTCGCGAACACCGAACAGAGCATCAGGGGTTACTATCTATGCGGTAATATTTCCTTATATTTGGATTGCTTACCTCAAAGCCTGTTAGGAGGCTGGCGCAAGCTTCGGCCAGTCCATTTTTGGTGGACTGAACCTTCTCAACCACCGCACTCATAATAGTGCGGTGCTCTTCTTCGATGGAAGCGCTGTGAAGCACTTCCAGCAGGTTGTCCGGTGCCTATGGTTGGACAAAGGACACCAGCACGGATGGTTGGCCCCCCTTGACGGGGGACCGCCTGCCGAAGTCCGGAACCATCAAAGGTTCCGGTGCAGTGTCGGGCTGGGGCCCGAACTCGAAGCCCGTAGGAACCCCGCTCCCTTGGTACCCAGGGTCCGGGAAGTCGCTACGAGGCGCCCCCAGGACCACCTCCCCTTGGCTTGGTGCCTTTTTAGACAACACCTCGGCGTTGTCCATAGGGCGAGGGGTGGAAACGGTCGGAAGAGAACCACTGTTCATATTCGACGAGTCCAAAGAGCCACTCGACGAGGGTACGTCGAGATGAGCACGGGACGGACTGCATAATCATGTTCGGCATGAGAAGAGGCAGTGCAATAAAACATACCATGAAGTACTATGGTGTCCGGACACTTACGACTTCTCCAGGGGCTTGTCCCAGGGTAGCTACTCGTCGCCGCTGTCGCCGGCCGTCGTGGCACAGTCTGGAGGGAGGGTCCTTCCCTTCTTGTACTCTTCGGCCTCCCCGGATGGGTCGGCCTTCATTTTCTTGTCTCCCCCGACTAGGGGGGTGGAGAACTTTTCTCCTCCTCCTCCTTGTTTCTGTGGGAGGAGTGCGCATCGGAGTCATCGGACGATGAGTCCGATACAACCTTGCGCCGGAGACCCTTTCGGGTCCCCGTGGCCTTCTTCTTGGCCTTCTTTGCCGGCACCTCGTAAGGTGCCGGAGTTAGCATCTTCGTTAGAAGAGCGTCTGTAGGATCTTCGGGCAGGGGGGCTGGACAATCAAGTTGCTCCGCTATGTCTATCCAGTCCTGTTAATGACAAGGAAGCTTAGATCAAGCACATAACTAAACCGGGGCAAATAAATACCCTGAGAGATATAAAAGCCTACCGGATTGGCGCAACGCTTTGCGCTGAGTCCGCGGTCCTCAGTGAGGGAGGGAGGCATCTTGGCGCTATTGAACAACACCCTCCAGACATCCTCGTGCGTCGTGTCATAGAGCTCTCGCAGCATCTGGTGCTTGGCCGAGTCAAACTCCCACAAATTGAATGCCCGTCTTTGGCATGGAAGGATCCGGCGGAAGAGCATAACCTGGACCACATTGACAAGCTTGATTTTTTTGCTCGTCATGATCTGGATGCAGGTCTGGAGTCCGGTCAACTCTACTAAAGAGCCCCAAGACAGGCCCTTCTTTTTCCATGAGGTGAGCCATGTGGGGATTCCGGATCGAAATTTGGGGGCCGCCACCCAGTTGGAGTCGCGCGAATCGGTGATGTAGAACCACCCCGATTGCCACCCCTTTATGGTATCCACATAGGTGCCCTTGAGCCAGGTGACATTAAGCATATTGCCCACCATGGCGCCTCCGCACTCTGCTTGCTGGCCACCCACTACATTCGGTTTAACATTGAAGGTTTTCAGCCATAAGCCGAAGTGGGGCCTGATGCGGAGGAAGGCCTCGCACACGACGATAAACACCGAGATGTTGAGGATGAATTTGGGGCCAGATCATGAAAATCCAGCCCATAGTAGAACATGAGCCCGCGGACGAACGGGTGGAGAGGAAATCCCAGTCCGCGGACAAAATGGGTAAGAAAAACTACCCTCTCATGGGGTTCGGGCGTTGGGACGATCTGCCCCGCATTGGGCAGCCGGTGCGCGATATTCCGCAGTCAGATATCTGGCTTCCCGTAACTTTTTGATGTTCTCCTCCGTGACGGAGGAGACCATCCACTTGCCTCCTTCTCCAGACATGCTTGGAGTGGTTTGAGAAGAAGAACGCGAGCTTGGGCGCTAGAGCTCGAGTGTGCGGGAATGGGTAAGTGAGGAGGAAGAAGGCGTGGGTGAGAAAAGTAAATCCTTGTCCCTTTATAAGGGCGAAAGAGGCGATGTGTCTCCCCACTTGCTTGGTAAAACCGCTTATTCCCTAGGCGCCGTAATTAATGGCGCAGTTGGGTTACCCACGTCCGTATTGATGAGAATGTCATGATAAGGGGAACACGATCTCTACTTTGACAAGACGTGTCAAGAAAACCGCCTCGCGATATGTGCAGAGCTAGTTGAGAAAAGCGGTTCGAATAATAACTTGGCCATGGCGTAATGTCGTGCTATCAAAACATGTCAGCAGATTAGATTTGTGGAAATATTATTCTCTCTACGGTGCTATGTGGAACTTATTTTGTAGAGCCGGACACTGTCCTTGTATTCAAAACTCTTCCATGATGTATGCGGAGGAGGAACCTGCCTTGCAATGCCGAACACAACACTGCGCGCTGGACTCATCGTCATTGAAGCCTGGTTCAGGGGCTACTGCGGGAGTCCTGGATTAGGGGGTCTTCGGACAGCCGAACTATATCCTTTGGCCGGACTGCTGGACTATGAAGATACAAGATTGAAGACTTCATCCCGTGTCCGGATGGGACTCTACTTGGCGTGGAAGGCAAGCTAGGCAATACAGATATTTATATCTCCCCCTCTGTAACCGCCCTTGTGTAACCCTAGCCCTCTCCGGTGTCTATATAAACCGGAGGATTTAGTCCGTAGGACAACATACAATTATACCATAGGCTAGCTTCTAGGGTTTAGCCTCTCTGATCTCGTGGTAGATCAACTCTTGTAACGCTCATATTATCAAGAACAATCAAGCAGTACGTAGGGTATTACCTCCATCAAGAGGGCCCGAACCTGGGTAAACATCGTGTCCCCTGCCTCCTGTTACCATCCGCCTTAGAAGCACATTTCGGGACCCCCTACCCGAGATCCGCCGGTTTTGACACCGACATATTTTCCTCCCGTAAGATCATCTCTCTTAGAAACGATATAATGAACTTTAAACAACTTGATCATGAACATGTTGCACAAGCTTGGGAGAGAATGAAATTAATGATACGTAATTGCCCTACTCATGGTTTGAATTTGTGGATGGTTATACAAATTTTTTATGTCGGATTGAATTTTGCTTCTAGAAATCTTTTAGATTCGGCCGCGGGAGGCACTTTTATGGAAATCACTTTAGAAGATGCTACTAAACTCCTAGATAATATTATGGTTAATTATTCTCAATGGCATGCTGAAAGAACTTCTAATAAAAAAGTGCATGCGATAGAAGAAATTAATGTGTTGAGTGGAAAGATGGATGAACTTATGAAATTATTTGCTACTAAGAGTGTTTCTTCTGATCCTAATGATATGCCTTTGTCTACTTTGATTGAGAATAACAATGAATCTATGGATGTGAATTTTGTTGCTAGGAATAATTTTGGTAACAACGCTTATAGAGGGAATTTTAATCCTAGGCCATATCATAGTAATCCTTCCAATAATTATGGGAATTCCTACAACAACTCTTATGGAAATTATAATAAGATGCCCTCTGATTTTGGATCTAATATTAAAGAATTTATTTCTTCGCAAAAGAATTTTAATGCTATGATTGAAGAAAAATTGCTTAAGATTGATGATTTGGCTAGGAACATTGATAGAATTGCTCTTGATGTTGATGCTTTGAAACTTAGATCTATTCCACCTAAGCATGATATTAATGAGTCTCTAAAAGCCATGAGAATTTCAATTGATGAGTGTAAAGAAAGAACCAACCGCTAGGATGCGTGCTTCCAAAGATGCTTTTATTAAAGCGTGTTCTTCTAATTCTTATGAAAATCAAGATGAAGATATAAAAGTTATTGATGTGTCTCCTATTAAATCTTTATTTTGCAATATGAATCTTGATGAAACTGAATATGATCTTCCTTTACCTAGAAGGCGTTCTAAAAGTTCGGAGTGTTTAGATCTTAATGATGAAATTGATGAAAGTGGGATGAAAAGAAATAAAAATCTAGATGTTGCTAAACCCACTATATTGGATTTCAAGGAATTTAATTATGAAAATTGCTCGTTGATTGATTGTATTTCCTTGTTGTAATCCGTGCTAAATTCTCCACATGCTTATAGTCGAAATAAAGCCTTCACCGAACATATTGTTGATGCCTTGATGCAATCTTATGAAGAAAAACTTGAGTTGAAAGTTTCTATCCCTAGAAAACTCTATGATGATTGGGAACCAACTATTAAAATTAAAATTAAATATCATGATTTTTATGCTTTGTGTGATTTGGGTGCTAGTGTCTCTATTATTCCCAAGACTTTGTGTGATTTACTAGATTTCCGTAATTTTGATGATTGCTCCCTAAACTTGCATCTTGCGGATTCCACTATTAAGAAACCTATGGGAAGAATTAATGATGTTCTTATTGTTGCAAATAGTAATTATGTGCCCGTAGATTTCATTCTTCTTGATATAGATTGCAATCCTTCTTGCCCTATTATTCTTGGTAGACCTTTCCTTAGAACGGTTGGTGTGATTATTGATATGAAGGAAGGGAATATTAGATTTCAATTTCCATTAAAAAAGGGCATGGAACACTTTCCAAGAAAGAAAATAAAATTACCATATGAAACTATCATGAGAGCCACTTATGGATTGCCTACCAAAGATGGCAATACCTAGATCTATTCTTGCTCGTTATGCCCAGCTAGGGGTGTTAAACGATAGCGCTTGTTGGGAGGCAACCCAATTTTATTTTTTTTTCCTTGCTTTTTGCTCCTGTTTAGTAATAAATAAATTATTTAGCCTCTGTTTTGGTTGTGTTTTTTGTGTTTAATTAGTGGTTGTGCCAAGTAGAACCGTTGGGAAGACTTGGGGAAAGTCTTGTTGAACTTGTTGTAAAAAATATAAACTTTAGCGCTCACGAGAACTGCTGTCATTTTTATTTGAAGAGTGATATTTAGTTAATTATTTTTTCATATTATTAATAGATAAATTCCTGACGGCAAGCAATTTATTTTAGAATTTTTGGGGTTCCAGATTTTGCGCTAGCTACAGATTACTACAGACTGTTCTGTTTTTGACAGATTCTGTTTTTCGTGTGTTGCTTGCTTATTTTGATGAATCTATGGCTAGTAAAATAGTTTATAATCCATAGATAAGTTGGAATACAGTAGGTTTAGCACAAATATAAATAAATAATGAGTTAATTACAGTACCTTGAAGTGGTCTTTTGTTTTCTTTCGCTAACAGAGCTTACGAGTTTTCTATCTTGACTTTTGTGTTGTGAAGTTTTCAAGTTTTGGGTGAATTCTTTTGATGGATCATGGAACAAGGAGTGGAAAGAGCCTAAGCTTGGGGATGACCATGGCACCCCCAAGATAATACAAGGACACCAAAAAGTCAAATCTTGGGGATGCCCCGGAAGGCATCCCCTCTTTTTCGTCTACTTCCATCGGTAATTTACTTGGAGCAATATTTTTATTCACCAACATGATATGTGTTTTGCTTGGAGCGTCTTGTATTATTTGTGTCTTTGTTTGTTAGCATGCCACAATCATCCTTTCTGTACACACCTTTTGAGAGAGCCACACATGAATTAAAATTTGATAGAATGCTCCATGTGCTTCACTTATATCTTTTGAGCTAGATAGTTTTTCTCTATGTGCTTCACTTATATCTTTTGAGCTAGATAGTTTTTCTCTATGTGCTTCACTTATATCCTTTTGAGCTAGATAATTTTGCTCTATGTGCTTCACTTAGATCTTTTAGAGCATGGTGGTGGATACGTTTTAAAGAAACTATTGATCTCTCATGCTTCACTTAAATTAATTTGAGAGTCTCTTAATAGCATGGTAATTTGCCTAATAATAATATGCTTGGTATTCAAGATTTTTGAAACTTTCTTTTGAGTGTGTTGAATACTAAGAAAAGATTGAAGCATGATAATTGTTTTGAGATATGGAGGTGATAATATTAAAGTCATGCTAGTTGAGTAGTTGTGAATTTAAAGAATACTTGTGTCGAAGTTTGTGATTCCCGTAGCATGCACGTATGGTGAACCGTTATGTGATGAAGTCGGAGCATGACTTTTTATTGATTGTCTTCCTTATGAGTGGCGGTCGGGGACGAGCGATGGTCTTTTCCTACCAATCTATCCCCCTAGGAGCATGCGCGTAATACTTTGCTTTGATAACTTCTAAATTTTTGCAATAAGTATATGAGTTATTTATGACTAATGTTGAGTCCATGGATTATACGCACTCCCACCCTTCCACCCTTGCTAGCATCTCTAATACCGCGCACCTTTCGCCGGTATCATACACCTACCATATACCTTCCTCAAAACAGCCACCATACCTACCTATTATGGCATTTCCATAGCCATTCCGAGATATATTTCCATGCAACTTTCCACCATCTAGTTCATCATGACACATCCATCATTGTCATATTTCTTAGCATGATAATGTAGTTGACATAGTATTTGTGGCAAAACCACCGTTCATAATTCTTTCATACATGTCAACCTTGATTCATTGCATATCCCGGTACACCGCCGGAGGCATTCATATAGAGTCATACTTTGTTTTAGTATCAAGTTGTAATCATTGAGTTGTAAACAAATAGAAGTGTGATGATCATAATTCAATAGAGCATTGTCCCCAAAAAAAGAGAGAAAGGCCAAAGAAAAAAGAAGGCCCAAAAAAATATAAATAAATAAAAAAGGGGCAATGCTACTATCCTTTTTTTCCACACTTGTGCTTCAAGTAGCACCATGATATAGCAAGTCCCATATATTGTGCTTCAAAGTAGCACCATGTTCTTCATATAGAGAGTCTCATATATTGTCACTTTCATATACTAGTGGGAATTTTACGTTATAGAACTTGGCTTGTATATTCCAATGATGGGCTTCCTCAAATTGCCCTAGGTCTTCGTGAGCAAGCAAGTTGGATGCACACCCACAAGTTTCTTTTTTTGAGCTTTCATACATTTATAGCTCTAGTGCATCCATTGCATGGCAATCCCTATTCACTCACATTGATATCTATTGATGGGAATCTCCATAGCCCGTTGATACGCCTAGTTGATGTGAGACTATCTTCTCCTTTTTGTCTTCTCCACAACCACCATTCTATTCCACCTATAGTGCTATATACATGGCTCACGCTCATGTATTGCGTGAAGATTGAAAAAGTTTTGAAAAAGTTAGAGTATGAAACAATTGATTGGCTTGTCATCGGGATTGTGCATGATTTAAATATTTTGTGTGGGGAAGATGGAGCATGGCTAGACTATATGATTTTGTAGGGATAACTTTCTTTGGCCATGTTATTTTGAGAAGACATAATTGCTTTGTTAGTATGCTTGAAGTATTATTATTTTCTATGTCAATATAAACTTTTGTCTTGAATCTGTCTAATCTGAATATTCATACCACAATGAAGAAGATTTGCATTGAAATTATGCCAAGTAGCACTCCGCATCAAAAATTCTCTTTTATCATTTACCTACTTGAGGACGGGCAGGAATTAAGCTTGGGGATGCCTGATATGTCTCCAACGTATCTATAATTTTTGATTGGTCCATGCTATATTATCTACTGTATTGGACTATATTGGTCTTTATTTTCCACTTTTATATTATTTTTGGGACTAACCTATTACCGGAGGCCCAGCCCAGAATTGCTGTTTTTTGCCTATTTCAGTGTTTCGGATAAACAGAATATCAAACGGAGTCCAAATGGAATAAAATCTTCGGAAACGTTATTTTCTCACCAAACGTGATCCAGGAGACTTGGACCCTACTGCAAGGGATCAAAGAGGTGGTCACGAGGGTGGGGGGCGCCCCCCCTAGGGTGCCCCCCTGCCTCGTGGGCCCCTCGGTGCTCCACCGACATACTCCTTCCTCCTATATATACACATGTACCCCCAAAAACCTAATTCCACCGCCACAACTTTCTGTATCCATGAGATCCCATGTTGGGGCCTGTTCTGGAGCTCCGCCGGAAGAGGGTCGTCATCACAGAGGGCTTCTACATCATCATAGCCCCTCCGATGAAGTGTGAGTAGTTTACCTCAGACCTTCGGGTCCATAGTTAGTAGCTAGATGGCTTCTTCTCTCTCTTTGAATCTCAATACAAAGTTCTCCCCCTCTCTTGTGGAGATCTATTCGATGTAATCCTCTTTTTGCGGTGTGTTTGTTGAGATCGATGAATTGTGAGTTTATGATCAAGTCTATCTATGAATAATATTTGAATCTTCTCTGAATTCTTTTATGCATGATTGGTTATCTTTGCAAGTCTCTTTGAATTATCCATTTGGTTTGGCCAACTAGATTGGTAGTTCTTGCCATGGGAGAAGTGCTTAGCTTTGGGTTCGATCTTGCGGTGTCCTTACCTAGTGACAGAAGGGGAAGCAAGGCACGTATTGTATCGTTGCCATCGAGGATAACAAGGTGGGGTTTATTTCATATTGCCTGAATTTATCTCTCTACATCATGTCATCTTGCTTAAGGCATTACTCTGTTTTTAACTTAATACTCTAGATGCATGCTGGATAGCGGTCGATGAGTGGAGTAATAATAGTAGATGCAGAATCGTTTCGATCTACTTGTCACGGACGTGATGCCTATTACATGATCATGCCTAGATATTCTCATAATTATGCACAATTATATCAATTGCTCAACAGTAATTTGTTCACCCTCCGTAGAATACTAATGCTCTTGAGAGAAGCCACTAGTGAAACCTATGGCCCCCGGGTCTATTCTCATCATATCAATCTCCATCACCTTTTATATTGTTTTGCTATTTACTTTGCCTTTACTTCTTACTTTGCATCTTTATATCAAAAATACGAAAAATATTCTATCTATCAGATCTCACTCTCGTAAGTGACCGTGAAGGGCTTGACAACCCCTAATCGTGTTGGTTGCGAGTAGCTATCGCTTTGTGCAGGTACGAGGGACTTGAGCGTGGGCTCCTCCTGGATTGATACCTTGGTTCTCAAAAACTGAGGGAAATACTTATGCTGCTCTACTGCATCATCCCTTCCTCTTCGGGGAAAACCAACGCAAGCTCAAGACGTAGCATGTGTCTGAACGTTGTAACCGCACTTTATTAGATATTGTGCGATCTATGATGTCTCTCACTGATTTACCGCTATCGT